>NW_019396595.1:206179-233540 GCF_000591075.1 Eurytemora carolleeae | reverse complement strand
ATTATCTATTTCCATCTCATAGGGTCACTTTAAATTACGTCTTTTATTCAAAACCATCGCGTATAGAACTAAATTCGATAGTCAGTTAAATCTCAATCAAGACCCATTTTTTTTGGTTCACAAAACAACTATCTATTTACAATTGCTACTATTTATCAAAAATAATTAATTAATCTGTTGTTTTTATTATGATAAAAGTTATATATATGTATCTAATTATATTATGGAAAATGTGTAATCAAATAAGCATTTATTTTATAATATTAGTTTTAGAAGTCTGGAGTCATTGAAGTACTGTTTGAGACCCCAAGATTTTCATTGAAGACGCCAGATTTCATTGGACACCCCAAGTTCTTAAAGGAGACCCCCAGATGTTCATTGGAGAGTGGAGACCCCAAGTGTTTCATTGAAGACATTTAGATTTTCCTCGGAGACCCCATGGCCATATATTCATCAGAGACCCCCATATTTTCCTCGGAGACCCCAATGGCCATGTATTCATCAGAGACGCCCAGATTTTCCTCGGAGACCCCATGGCCATGTATTCATCAGAGACCCCATGGCCATGTATTCATCAGAAAACCCATGGACATGTATTCATCAGAGACCCCATGGCCATGTATTCATCAGAGACCCCATGGTCATGTATTCATCAGAGACCCCAATGGCCATGTATTCATCAGAGACGCCCAGATTTTCCTCGGAGACCCCATGGCCATGTATTCATCAGAGACCCCATGGCCATGTATTCATCAGAAAACCCATGGACATGTATTCATCAGAGACCCCATGGCCATGTATTCATCAGAGACCCCATGGTCATGTATTCATCAGAGACCCCATGGCCATTTATTCATCAGAGAACCAATGGCCATGTATTCATCAGAGACCCCAAGGTCATGTATTCATCAGAGGCCCCATGGACATGTATTCATCAGAGACCCCCAGATTTTCCTCGGAGACCCCAAGATTTTATTGGAGATGGAGACCCCATGCATACTATAGATTGTCAGAGATTTCTTGTCGGAACGATGTTTGTTTACAAATACACATATTGCTATTTGATACATTTGCTACAAACGGTTACCATAACTAACCTAACTAACCTAACATAATGATGAAAACCAATATGTACATAAAAATCCACATCAAATCAAAGGAAAAGCATATATTTAAACATTTCATATTTATCCCGTATAAATATTATACAAAATTTCTGTATGGTAATACGATAAATAGAAAGTAGAATTTATATGAAAAAATGTCCTAATGAAGAATCCAAAACAGTTTTTAATCTAAAATATCCATGACTTATTTAACATATCCATGACTTATTTAACTTGCCGAATGCCCGTGTCTTCATAAGTCTCATCTTTTTTTGTGGGTGTAACATATAGACGAATAACTGGGAGAAACTTTAAAAAAACATGATTTTTTGTTTCTTTTATTAAAAGGGAACTCTAGAATGAATTTGAAAAGAAATGTGAATTGGAATTTTTATAAATATTTTTATCCATTTTGTTAAAAATTAATTAAAAATTCCAGTAGAAGAGAAGAAAAGTCCTACTCCAAACTGCAAATTGCATAGTTACCGTAAAACTGTACCGTAAGAAGACGACATTCCAGCAATCTTATGTGAGGTTGATGTTATTGGATAGTGTTTCTTTCGACCTACGCAAATCCGTTATACTCCACTTCTGACCTACGCCAAATCCGATAAACTACACATCCGACCTACTAGCAGGTGGTTTTACAGCTGCTAGATGCACTTGTGGCCGCAGCGCCCAACCCCCTAGCCTGTCCTAGCCGCGGCGCTAGGCACCCCTTGCCTGTCCTAGCCGCTGCGTTCGGCCCTAAAATTGTACCTGACCTTACCTATTCCTCAAATAATACAAAAATGAACAGCTGGCGTAGGTCCAATATTGCAGTAGGTCGGAAAGTTAGTAGGTCATATGTTGCTTGTAGAAGATGTAACAGTTTGTTTTCAACCTTTGTGACAGATATATCTCAAGGAATAATAATTGTCTTAAAATATTTTTTTTTTAAGTGAATATTTGCAAAATATCTATTTCCATCACATAATCTGAGTTCGTTTCCTTATGTCCATTTGACAGCCAAAATTTTTATTTTGAATAATCTTTTTGTTTGTTTATTTTCTTGTGATTTAAAAAAAACAATTTTCATTTTTTTTTTTGATTTTGATGGTTATTATATATCGTTAGAACTGACGAGGGTCAACCCCAGCCCGAAATATATTTTCAATAAATGTGGAACTAAAATCTACTTTTTTACTCTAAAGAGGTTTGGTCCATCACCATCACCGAATTTGAAATGTAAAATTATTGTTGTTAAAAAGCAAATATTTTTATCTGCATCCTGATTATCAACTTATGAAACTGGTCTGCGCACACTGCTTTCGTGTTAATTTGACTATTTAAAGTCATATATTGTGACCAAATGTCGTTTTCCTTTTCCCAAATTTCAATGATTCTATCGTATGTCGTTTAGTCTTATTTGGTCTAAAAGTTGTCTTACTATCTCATCCTGATTTGTAGTACATTGATAACTAGAAAACTGTAGAATAGGAAGACGACATTAAAGCAATACTGAAGTGCATTTAATGCTGTTAAAAAGCAAAAAGCAAAAAACCTTACCAGTGAGAATTTTTTAATCCCTTTTTTATTGAAATGGGTCTGTTAACATTGCACAATTGCTGTGCCTCATGTTCATTTAAATATTTAAAGTCATAACTTGAGTTTAAAAGTCGACTTCCAATTCTAGAGTTTCTGTAATTAAATTTTTCAAATCACATATTGGTGGTCTGTTTCAATAAACATGTGAATCAATATATGGATCTCGAATTTGATTCGATTTAGATCGTCATGTGAGCTTTCTAAATTTTCTATTTTGTATAACAAAGTTTTTATTAACACATTCATGATATGAATGAGAATCAAATTTTCCTAAATTATTTACATCTTAGCAAAATATTACAACATAATTATGATCACAAAATCACTGGAATTAAAAACTATTATTTTGTCTTTTTTTTAATTCCATGCCTGTTTGAAAACTCTGTAGTTTGATGTTTTCAAGATATTCTGAAAACTTTTAGCTTTCAACATTAACAGATTGTCAGCCAGTATTTGGTCTGATTTTTTAACAAAACAAACAAAGATCCACTACAAGGTTCAAAGTACATCGATATATATTCTTTCATGGAGTTGTTGAGAATGAGGAACCATAACTATGCTGTTCTGTATGCTCTCTTATCAAACACAGTAAGTAATTAGAACCGGTTTATTGAAGCAAAATGGCCGCCATCAAAGTCCAGATCGTTGTCAGCTGATTCGCGGATTTCTCTCCAGAAATTAACTCCGAGGGAACATCAAGTCCTTCTAAACAATAAGATTAAACTCAAATAAATCGGTTTGCGAAGTGGTTATAACTCTTAGTTGTGATTGTAGACCTCTGGGTTAGGGGTTCTATATGAAAATGGAAAAATTGCGAAAAATGAAGGAGCTGTTTAAGAATTGCAACAAATTACGCGATAGTTTGCTGCTGATGGGGGAATCCCTACGAGGTGTCCCATTTGTCTTCTATCAATGTGGCATTTTTTTATTAATACAATTATTGCAGTATTTTAACATCTGATATGGAAAACGCCTGGTCTTGAAATTTTCAAAATGAGGTCTACCATTTTTGTTTTTTCAAAATTGAATGAGATATTCAAAATTTGTACAAATTTCAATTTATTTAATAAATCAAAACTGTCTTAATATCTATCTTTATAAAAAGCTCGTCTGACGTACAGTCTTATTTTTCACTTTCTTTGCCATGCATTAAATATAAAAAATCAAAGACGACTTTCACGTCGTTTCTCAATTCCCATGTTTATTGGGACAGCGTGTATGTTGGAATTGCCCATTGCCACATTTACTAAACTCAATTTTTTCACAGTGTAAACTTTAAAAGTAAAGGATTTAGGCTTAATTCTGCAGATATCGCGGGAAATTCACAAGAAAAATTAAAAATTGATTTTTAAAACTGGTTTCTTTGATTTTAATGAGCCTGTTTTGATTGAATAGTTTTGAAATAAAAAAGTGTTGAACTTTGGTTTTATAGTCAAAATGTTTAGGATTTTAAATACGTATACTTCCTGGTTGTTGCTATTAACTCATTGAAAAAACGTTGAGTTGCGATCTTAAATCTTATTTAATTTAATGTTTTAAAGTAAAATAATAAAGTAAGTTGAACTTTCTATTTTTAATTCAAAAAGAAAATATAAATTGAATTTTGAAAAATGTTTTGTTAGATTATCTTTGGTATTTTTATCAATCTAGGACAATGTTTTATAAAAGCTGAATATTTGAATATTTGTATATTATTTTTAGAAAATTTCTAAATTTCAAAAATATTTCCTTTAAAACATGGTTAAAATATGCGGTTGGACCTCAGAGCTTGGGAGGGATTATCTAGAATATTTTATATTGAAAACATCATGTCCTGTCATACAGTCATAACCAGAAAACTCCGAAATAGGAAGACGACTGTGTAGCAATAAAGAAATGTATTTGATGTTGTTATGATGCAAATAATTTTACTAGACACTTATTAAATCATAAATCAAGTGAAATGAATAATTTCTGTTTCCCGTGCTCATTGGACTATCTAAAGTCATAATTTAAGTTTAGAAGTCGTCTTTCTATTCCAGAGTTTTCTGGTTATCATTGTATGAAACCATATTTTTGAATATCATTTTTCAAAGCTTATCTCCAAATTTTTAAAAACAAGTTATCCAAGAAAATATAGAATTAAAGAGAGAGGAAAAGGTTAGGTATAGGCAAGGTTATAATAGAAGGAAAGTTATTTTAGAGCTATACGCATCTTTTGTACTGCAGTGTATTATCTCTGGGTGGTAATGTAAACACAAGACGGGTGTCACAGTCTGACATGGGATCTTCACATAAAAAATCAATGAAACATTCTGGTCATGGGAAACTTTTATGTGAATTATCAAAATTATCAAAATTAAATGCGTTTAACCTCCTCGGATACTAAACGAACATTGATGCATCTATTCTTGTTTAAAAAATTACGCCCAGAGAGAACAGGTTTCAATATGTACGCAGAGTATACGCAACTGCAATTAAATTTCCTTGCGCAAATACCTTGGGGATAGGTCCGTCACATAAATTTCGCTCGAAGGGGATTACTCATTAGGGATACAATCAGTATACAATTGTACTGTACAGCCTGATCTAGCTTGTTAAAAGTCGGCCCGGTAATTGAAATAAACCAGAGTTCTGTATTTTCAAAAAATGTTGGTAAACATTCCTTTAACGTGGGCCTTCAGCTGGAGTGTTCGTAACAAGGTTGTTTTTTTTTATTCCAAAGTTTTAACTGCTGGATAATGTTAAGGACTTTAATGATGGTTGGTTGTTAATTATCGTTGATCGTTAATAATCCTCCAAACCCTTTAACTAGCTGTACTCGCATTGATATATTTATATATGACTAGCTGAAGTGTCCGGCATTGCAAGTGGAATTTTAAAAAACAATTTAAAAAAAATTTAAATTAAAAATATTTAATTTTGAAAAAAAAAATTTTTCGCGCCGTTTGGCCAGCTATAAACTAACATATAAACATACACCCATACATACAAATATATATATATGAACGAACAGCTTTATTATATAGATATACTAAAAAATAATTTCTTTTTTGTCTTACCCTCACCATTAATTTATTTCTCCATCATCCTATCACACTTAATTATATTTCTTCTCTTATACTATTTTTTTCAATGTATATATTAGGTCTTAAGTAAAGATGGGTATGGTACTGGAGTCCTTTTTTACACATTCAAGGTTTTTTTCTTGCGTAAAATGTTGCTCTTACAGAATCTGAGATGTTTGACAAAAACCAAAAAAAAGATTTTCTATAATTTTGCTATAATCACATTAAACTTTAATTTTTTTCTCTTACCAAAAATATTTACCAACACGATTTTTTGTGAAAAATGGTGTCGTTCAGAAAAAAACGAACGATGGACGAACAATTTGGATCGTTCAGAGAAATTGAAAAACTATCGTCTTTCAAAAACAAACGGAAAAAACAATCGATTTAAAATTGTTTGAATGAACTTGAAAAATCAATTGCTGTTTACTGAAGGAACAAATTTTTCAAAAGATTTTGAAAAACTACAGTTTTTTTATACTGAACGAACAATTTTTGGGAACAAACATGTTAAGAAATCATACTTTTCTTACTGAACAAATGATTTTATTGCACAAATGATTTTACTGAATGATCATTCAGTGATAAATGAATAAAGATAAAGAAAATTAACAATATTTTTGAGAAATAAAGAAATAAATTTTTCTAAATAATTGAAAAAAACTAATAAAATGGGTCATAACAAAAGATGAACGAACGAAATGACAAGGAGCTGAGCGTGCCCATTTCTACCTGTGGATGCCCTTCCCCTTGGATATATTTGAAAAAGTGAGGACACAAATCATATCGCTATTTTTAGTTT
Source organism: Eurytemora carolleeae (assembly GCF_000591075.1). Taxonomy (NCBI): domain Eukaryota; kingdom Metazoa; phylum Arthropoda; class Copepoda; order Calanoida; family Temoridae; genus Eurytemora; species Eurytemora carolleeae. The sequence goes on along the minus strand of NW_019396595.1, from coordinate 226,998 downwards.
CATTGTTTAATGTTTTTTTTATATATTTTACCTTTACTGACCAGTAGTTGTACACTAGCTGGTCTTGTAATATCACTAATACACGTGTACTCTCCTGCATCAGCTGACGTCACTGATTCAATGTACAGTCTGACCCGGGACACTCCAGGCAACTTCTCAGTCTCTAGTGAGAGTCCACTGCGAACCCTGGCGGACAGCTCTTTTCCATCTTTCTTCCACTTTAATATTGTTGGAATCATCCCAGCTTGCCCATCTCTAGAATAAGAAAATAAATAGGATTACGCCATGTTTTAAAACATGCTGAAAGATTCGAAAACAGAGATCAGATTTATTAAATTGAAGCAAGGTCGCTGAACTACCATCCTTCGGTTTAACTACTTCTCAAGTCTTCACTGGCTCAAATCCTGAATCACTCATTCAAAGAGTTCTAACAATTAATTAAACTCAGTCCAACAATTGGCAGATTATTTTAAAAAAGAAACGGAAAATTTTGCTAATCATTTTCTAAAGAAACAAAAACAATTATTAGTTCAAAAACAGCACAGAAATTTCTAAGAAAAACTAAACGTTGATATTTTTGTTTATGCCACATGCCTAAATGGACTAACTAGACCTGAACAAAATAAATACTTTTTTGGGGAATTGAACACAAAACCCTTTTAGTACATATTCTGATAAAAGGCAAATTTCTACCCCAACACACAGAATATGTATGAATCTGTATTGGGAATTTTGTTAAGAAAGAGAACCATTGGTTTGGAAAAGGAACAGAAAATTGAAGAGTCGGAGACAGCAAATATTTTAACATGCCCATCCCTATAGAACGGATATTTTGGAATTTTCTTTTCGTTTTTATTCAAGAAAATCACGGTTATTTTTGGAAATTCAAAATGTTGGGATTTTCCATAAAATGGTTCAAGATTTAAAGGTATTTGACCAAGCTTATACAGTTGATTATAAACGATTGATTATCGACAATAAAGTGTACATTGTTGTTTTTATTTTTTTCGTTTTTCTTGCGTGTTTGTTTCATTGTTTAATTGTTTTAAGGGTAACTATGTATTATGTGAATATTGTAGGGTGTTAAACACGACTCACACCAAATTGAACGTAGCGTCCTTACAAATTCAGAAAGTTGCAATATTTGACTCAGATCGTAAACCAAATCAATTTAATTCCTGACAAAACATTCAGATATTACAACCTATAATCATCGAATTGTATTCGAAGTATTTTTATATAGTGTATATTTCATAATATTTTTTGTTTTGTTTTATATATGTTGCAATTTATAATATGTTTCAATTTATATGACGGTGAGTTGGCCGCCAGGTGTCTCTGTGTCTCATGATTCACCTATAGCAGACAAAAAATCGTTGTTTTAAGTTCATTGTATTTAAAACAAATAAATATACTGAAGTATGAACTATATACGAATGCGTCGAATAAAATTTGATGATTAAAGGCTGTAATATCTGAAAGATTTGTTTGGAATTGAATTGAGTTATTTACGATGTGAGTCGAAAATTGCAAATTTGTGAATTTGTATGGATGCTATAACATTCTTCGGAAAGAGTCGTGTTTAACCAATTTCTCCTAATGAACGCAACAGATGGAAGTAAGATTAGTGGTGATCACCATCAAAATTTTTCGACATAAGCCTATAACCCTTTTCATTTTTTGCGAACACTCCCTTTAAAACTTCAAAAATTAGAATAGCTAAATGACAAATAGTATATGTGAATCGTCGATAGCACTTTTTTATAGCATGGCATGATTTGTAAATATTTAAAGGGTCACAGAAAATGACGCGTCCAATCCTTTTAATTAGAAAATTTTGCAGTACGCATTTTGCAAATTCTAGACTTGAAGTTAGAGAAACCTAAAAATGATGAATTTTAGTCCCCAGGGGAGAAGGATTGGAAGTTTAATCCATCAATCATGTTTCAGAATTTTACTTTGAAGAGTAAATTTAGTAAAATGTACGACTCTATCGGTAAAATAAATTATGCGTATTGTGCAAACTAAAACAAAGACTTTGCTGGGCTGTAAAAACTTACCTAAAAGTGTGTTATAAAGCAAAACAAAAACGGAAAGGAAGGAGACACCAATACGATGAAAGGGTGATCGTGCACTTTCTTATAATCGCGCAAAGAGAGCGACTCGTAAACATTCTTCAAAAAGCAGCGCCATAAATGGCGGGCAAAGGGAGGCAAGGAAAAGAGAAACTGCGGACAGGCAGATGTAGAAAGGCGAAAAAGATGAACATTTGAAATTAATAACTATATGCTATAAAATATTGTTAAGAAATTCTATTCTTTTTTATTCTATCCTATTCTATTCTATTCGATCTTATTCTGTNTCTATTCTATTCCATTCTATTCCATTCTATTCCATTCTATTCCATTCTATTCCATTCTATTCCATTCTATTCCATTCTATTCCATTCTATTCCATTCTATTCCATTCTATTCCATTCTATTCCATTCTATTCCATTCTTTTCCATTCTATTCCATTCTATTCCATTCTATTCCATTCTATTCCGTTCTATTCCATTCTATTCCATTCTATTCCATTCTATTCCATTCTATTCAATTCTATTCCATTCTATTCCATTCTAGATTACAGTTCTGTGTATTAAATTCTTTTCTATTTTAATCTATTCTATTTTATTCTATTCTAATCTGCACTATTGTAGTGTATGAAATATGGGATAAATCTAAAGCATTCAATTTTGTAGATTTATTTCATGAAAAGTTTGATTTTAATATAAAAAGCTATTATGGGTTGCTTTTTTGTCATTCACCTTTCGCGGTTATAGGTTTTGGCATAATGATCTTGATGCTACAATCTTTAAATCGAGATAAAGCTTAAAATATTAAAAAAATGAAAAAAGGGGTAAAAACAGCTTATTGTTTAATGTAACAAAAAGTGACAAAAGTACACCAGGACAAGAATGTACTTCCCACCATGTACAAATTTCTAAAAAATGCTACTTTTTTCGTAATTTTTTATTCAAAATGTCAACGATTTTGATTTCAATTGATAGAAATTGTTATTTGCAAAGTTTTAATGTTTTCTAATTAAACCATTTCTAAGCCTTTCAAGTTTGAGACAATTAATCTTTTTAATTAAATTAAAACTTATTCTACTCTATTTCATTCCTGTCTTAAGGAGTGAAGGAAAAAGTCCGAAAAATATACATAAATGTTTATTGGCGGCTGATGAGGAGGGGGGGCAGAAGGTATCAACCCCCTCCCCCCCCCCATTGAAAAATGAGGATAGACTTGCAAAATACTGACCAATTTGGCTGTAATGGGGGTCAAAATGTAAAAAAATAACTATTGGGTTAATTGGGGTTAGAGCCAGGTTCCTTCAATTAATGAAATTTAAAATCAACAATTTTTTTTTCGGAAATCTCTGTATCTTACCTTGATGTGAGTGTACAGGCAAAGTTGAGATTTCCTCCTTTACTAGTGTACTGTATCTTTGGGCCGGATATTTGTAGATCAACTCCTGTACATAAAATAAAAGAAAGTGATTCCCGGGCCCGAGACGATTTTGTGTTGTAATTTTAAGGGTGTTTCAGGTTTTTTTTTCAAAAAACGATCGTTTCGATTAAAGAGAAAAAAACTATCGCGTTTGAAAACGAAGCACTCGTTTAACTTTTAAAATATAAAAAAGGTTGTACGATAATCTTAAAAAAATTTTGCTGATTTTGCTGATTTCTGAGGTTTCTGACAATTAATTAATGAAGGGTTGTCGTTAACGGTCGTTAACGAAGGGTTGTCGTTATCGACCTGTAACAATTGTCAAAAATAAAAAATTACCTACTTTCGTTAACGAAACCAACGAACTTTTGCAAAAAAGATTGTTTTTAAAAACGACAGTTTTTTTCTGAAAAGTTTTCAAAGAAGTGAAAACTTTCCATCCCTAGTTGTATGCTTGCATAATGCAGATGATTGTTTATCAAAATTAAATTATAAGGACTGTATAAAGCGTAATTTTAAGTGACTCTCCTTGCACAGGTGGCAATATCAGATTTACTTAACGGAGCCATTTGAAGCTTTGTGTGATAAATCATGAATTAGATATCCATATTTTGTTTCTTTTTACTTTTTTATTTCTTTGCAATTTCTATGAGAAAGTCACTTGCGCATTTCTTAGTTATAAGAAACAATGAAGAAATTTAGAGAAACCTACCCTTTTCTTGATAGAAAAACGACATTTATGATCAAATTAAAGTTTCAAGGTACCGTTGTAAATCGGGCATTGCCATCTTTTAATGAAGAGTTACTTAAACTGCCGCGTAAAGTCCCTTTACTATATTTCCTCTCTATCTATGTCTGAATACTCTGTGAATGTACTATATTTCCTCTCTATCTATGTCTGAATACTCTGTGAATGTACTATATTTCCTCTCTATCTATGTCTGAATACTCTGTGAATGTACTATATTTCCTCTCTATCTATGTCTGAATACTCTGTGAATGTACTATATTTCCTCTCTATCTATGTCTGAATACTCTGAATGTACTATATTTCCTCTCTATCTATGTCTGAATACTCTGTGAATGTACTATATTTCCTCTCTATCTATAGTCTGAATACTCTGTGAATGTACTATATTTCCTCTCTATCTATAGTCTGAATACTCTGTGAATGTACTATATTTCCTCTCTATCTATGTCTGAATACTCTGTGAATGTACTATATTTCCTCTCTATCTATAGTCTGAATACTCTGTGAATGTACTAGAGATGGGACAAAAGAGATAGTAAACAAAATACGTCACAACCAACTCATCTGATAAAAGAGTTGATTGGATTGTGTAATGTGTTTATTGATAATATCTGTTTACAATTCAGAACTTTATCAAATAAACATAATATTGTAACAATAAGTGAAGTAACCGGGGTTCTCCAGGTTTATACCATTATTATTATTCTAAGTTTACTCACGCTTGGCACGACAAGGGATGCATTGTTTTCACTTTTTGGAAACAGGTCGTTTCGTTTTGTTAATGATGTAGTAAAACGAAACGATCGTTTTCAAAAACAATTTTCTTTTTTTAAATCGAAAAAGGAAGAGGTATCTCTTTTTTATTTTGTTTTCGTTAACGATCGTTAGAGTGATGACTCTTTGTTAACGACATTTAACCCATTTTTAGCTATAAAATACATTTTTGGCCGGAAAACCCTTAGATCAGAAAACTTTAGGTTAGAATGCATTAAGGTCAATTCCCTCTGTAAAATAAAACATGCAGACGACATTCTCATATTTATCAGCGAAATAGTTGTTTTCTAATATATTTTTCTAATATATTTTGTTTTTAAAAGTTCAAAACGAATGGTTCGTTCGCTGTAACTCAAAGTTTTATTTAAACAGTACGATCGAATGTTGAAAAAACGAAACGAAAAACTTTCGTTCTTTCGATTGTTTTTCAAAATAATTAACAACCCTAGCCCAGCCTTTCCCGTGGAATTAAAAAAAAACATCCTGGCCGGAGAACTAATGGGTTTCCTCATAAAAATGTCAGTTCCAGTTTTTTGGCCAGCCATAGCTAATTTAAATATTCTGAAGATTGCGAAAGCATAAAACAACAATAAAATATATCTATTAATAACCCTACAACGGGAAATATTAGGTGTAATGGGTAATTGGCAAAAGTTTCATCTATTTTTGTATCATTGTCACATTCCTGCTAAAATTCTTGCCTTTTACATTGGCGGGCATAAAATGTCTGCATGCAAAATTTGCATGCAGAAAATATAGGATTCTCTGAATATTCTGTAGGACCCATTTTCCGTTTAATCTTAGAAAATCCTATATAAAATAATATGCTTTTGTACATTTAGTATTATAATTCTATAACGATTTTTATGAAACTATTGTAATACTTTTTACTCACTTTATGGTGAACTTTATTGTGATTTGTGATCGTGTTACAAAGTAATCATCGTGCAATAAAATTAAATTCTCGGATTTTCTCCAAAAATCTAGGATATTTCCAAAGTCGTTTTTCAATTTAAATGAAAATAAAATTGAAATTAACTTTTTTTTCTGCTTTCTTAAAAAGCTTATTTTATCTATAATAAACCATTGCAATAAGACAAGTAAACATTTTTATCAATCTAAATAAAATCAAGTTGAAATTAACTTTTTTTCTGCTTTCATAAAACGCTTATTTTTTTTTTATAATTAACCACTGCAATAAGACACGTAAACATTTTTATCAATTTAAATGAAAATAAAAATTGGAATAAACTTGTTTTCTGCTTTTTAACCAAATGTGATTTAAATATTCGAGAGATTGAGTAAACAGCTTCTCAGAAACCCGAGAAATGGATTCATGTTCAGAGATTAGTTGAGATGTGTGCTCACAAATAAATACCAGGTTGATATTTTTATCTATAATTAACCATTGCAAGTAAACAAGCATTTCATAAAATTACCTAAAACTAGGGTTAGGCAATAAACAGATTCTTTTACAGAAACTTTGAATGATTTTATACTCTTAAACTGTTTTACCAAACATGCAAATTTGTTACCCAAGAAGAAAATATAAGGCAAAAACGATCGTTCTTTTTGGCTTTTTAAAACGATATTTTTTGGTTCATTTTTGTCTTATACTTTACCTAGGATACCAAATTTGCATGTTTGATAAAAGCAAACTTCTACAAAATACAATTTTGAATCGTTGGACCCATTATAGATTGTCGTAAAACCTGTTAAAAGTCTAAAAATATGAAAAATTTCCGTGAAACGAATCTGATATTGCCCATGGCTACCTATAACACTAATTCTTGTTGGCAACACTTGCTATAAAGTTTTTGGACAAAAATTTTCTCTTTATCGAGAAGGTTCAAGTCTTTTATTTTGTCCCGAGCTTTAGCGAACCAAAATAATAGGGTTCTAAATAGTTATAAGAATAATTTTATAATTCTTTTTAGAATATTTTTATAAATTTTTTCATAATAAAATATATATTGAAATAATTTTACCCTGTGGATAGAAGGTTGTCCGAGGAAGAACTGTTACAGATGAGGTTTCATCACTCTCAAATTCTAACTCAGATAATTTATCTACAACACAAATATAAAAATAAAAGAAAAGAGGAAAACATTGAAAAGAATTGAGTTTTCGCCACAACTACTATTTTCTAATCATTATATCTTTGGAACCCGTTGCTGTAGACTTTTGATATTTTAAACTATGAATTTATATGCCAGATGTTAGATTAAATAATCATAGTTTGAAATATCAAAGTTCCTCTGCAGAATCTTTATAAACTATGAATATAGAGTGACACCAATATTAAGGATGATCAGATTTAAACTGTTTAATCTAGGGTTTTAAAAGATCTAAAATTACGATATATCGTAAGAAAAGTTTTTAAAGTTTGCATTTAATATAAAAATGTTTTACTTGTTATGAGCTGTTATGAATAGGATTATCCATATTTTTGCATCGTAAAAAGAAGACAAAAGTAACTCTGTTCATTTTGTCAATCATTTTTTTGGAGCTCACAATACAAAGTTGTTTCACATTAGAAAAAAAACTTAATTGCAATATTTTGGAACACTCATCAGATTGAATTCTATTAGACGTCAGAAAACTTTTAAATTGAGCCCCCATACAAGATTTAATTTTTAATGAAAAATAAAAATGAAAAAAAACATTAACAATAATAAAAAAATCAAGAGCTTAGTAAAAAATCTAACCTGTGATGGACAGATTGATGACTTTTTGAATCTTAGGATCCGTGTTCACTTGGCACTCATAAACACCCTGAACATATAAAACTAATTATTTAAAGTAAAAGTAAGTTTAATTTTAAGTAATCCTTTAATTAAAGGTGGAAATGCCCGATTTACGACGTTATCATTGAAAGCTTTTTCTGATCAAGTGTGAATTAGATATCAATGTATTTGTTTCTTAGAACTGTTTATTTTCGTTTTCTACTCGCGCATTTCTTGTTTATAAGGAACAATGAGGGAATAGGGACCGTGTAGAATTAAAATTTTCAAGTTAGAGAAACTACACAATATCTTCCACATTTTTCATCAGGTTTCAAGGGTATCGTTGAAAACCTGTCCATGGAGGGTCACTTAAAACGCCTTAAATTAAGTTTCTCACACATATTAACAGTTCGGTTCTTCACTTTCCACGACTTTTGGATATTTCACATTGGGATATTGTCGGGATATACGTACGTTTTAAGTAAAAGTTAAACGATTTTTTAATTAAAAACCAAAGCGCGACTGAATTGAAATAAAAGAAACCGAATGCATCTGTTACTGTAACAAAAATGTAAAAAAAAACCTAGAGTTAAAAGGGTTGAAAATTAAATTTGCATTAATTATGATTAGGAATATATTAAAATGTTTAAATGGCTTCAATTATCTTTTATTTGACAAAGTGGGGCCCATAAAACTGTGGAATCCACGATGATTACGATTTCTAATAAGTTTTATGAGTATCACTGTATGCATTTTGTATTGTTCTATGGGAACAAAAGAAATTATAATTGGAATATTTGAATCCGAAACTACAATTTAACATCTGAAAAAAGATGAGAAATGACGCAATTTTCTCGACAAAAATATAAAGGTTTTGCTTGCACAATTGCATTATCATTGCATTCTTCACATGCAGATTATGAACATATTTTGATTCATTTGGTTTTGAGTTGTTTTTAGCTTTAAGGGTTGAGAAGACCTAGAATTAATTAATTGAAAAAACTTTTATTTCAAGGAACTGTTTTCCGTATTATAAGTGACCCTTCTTATATGGAGTGGCATTGACGGTAAGCCTTTCGCTGAGCAACAATTAAAAAAATTCCTTCATTGCGTTTGCTGCATAAACCTGCTCAAGTTTTCCTTTTGAGAGGGCTTAAAGACTTGTATGGTACTGTTGTAAATCTGACAATGGCAGGTCACATAAAACTTTAACGTCAATATTCCCTTTATTACAAATTAAGAGCTTTCCAATTAGTAAAATCCTAAAATTGAAAAGGATCTGAATTAAAGGGACTGTACGCGTGATTTCAAGTGTGACCTTCATGGCATTTTATTTTTCTTAGTAGTTTCTCTGTAAAGTGACTTGGGCATTATAAAATACGCTTACAGTCAGTCCCTTTAATATAATATGCATTTGGGATCAATTAAAATTTCGCTTTCAGTCCCTTTAAAATGTTTCAGTTAAAAATATATTCTAATTGTTCTGGTTCACCAACCTGATCCCCTTCCCCAAGATTAGAAATCTGCAAAATCCAATCAGTTAATGAAGGGTTGGATCCTGGCACCTAGAATAGAAAAATAAAAATGCTTTTCAAGATTTTGAAGATTTTAAAAATTAAGTGGAGCTTTTTTGCTTTAGAAGTTATATTTCATTTAAACGAGGATTTTTTTTTCTTGAATATCATTATGTTATGCCATTTTTAGAATGTAAATGTTAATATTTCTTGAATATAGAAACAGCTAAAAAAGAAAGTGTTTATCAATTATAACTTAAATATTTATTTTCTGCGACTTTTAGAGAGAAAATGTTAACATTTCTTGAATTAAAAACCAGCTTGAATAGAAATTGTTTAACAAGTATAAGTGTTTTTGAAGATTGATAAGAAAAAGTCCAACATCTTTGATCAGTCAAAAGTTTAAAAAGCACTGTTGTGAATCAGACACCCTTCTTTACAGACGGGAGTCACTTAAATTAGCTAAAGTCCCTTTCAGGACAAATTTTGCTCTTTCTTAAATTTCGTTGTCTAACATTATCCTTTGTTATGTTAATTAAGGAAACTTCAAAGAAAATTATAAATATTTTACCATCATCTTATGAACAGAATCATATTTTACCATCATCTTATGAACAGAATCGAGTTCTAGCCATTTTTTTGACGATAAAAACTTTGGAAAAAAGAATGGTTAATTTTTCCAGATCAAAAGTTCTAAATACAATTTGGCAATTTATACGAAAGAAAAAATCTGAAACAACATATATGTGTATGTTTTTTTTTAATCCTTATCCTTGAGAGAGGGGGATTGAATTTTGTAGATCCAGAAAAATAATATCTGTGGGATGCCTGCGTAGAGACTGGCAGCTAGTGGGGTCTTAAATGTAAGACATTTGGCCGCAGTGCTCGGCCCCCTAGCCTTTCCTAGCCGCAGCGCTCGGCCCAGAAAGTGTCATAACTTAACCTAACCTGTGGCCGCAGCGCTCGGCCCCCTAGCCTGTCCCAGCCGCAGCGCTCAGCTCAGAAAGTGTCCTAACCTAACTTAACCCTAAATAAATACTAATTTGATTATTTTTCTGGATCCACAAAATTCAATCCCCCTCTCTCTGTTTTGGAATTTTACGGGACATTGCACACAAAAGGAATCCCACTCTACCCTCAACGCAGCACTCTTCTCAGCTTTGGAGCCGGGAGCTGCTATGGGTAGAGATCCGTACCCCTCCAAAAGCAGAAAGCAATTGATGCTGATGCCAATACTTTATATTTTTTTTACATTTGTCCGACGTACTTTTTTATCTCCATTTTTAAAGGCAACTAACCCCCTCCCCTCCCCCAACTGTATTTTACAAAAATAGTCCAACTGTGATAGGGTTAACACTTCAGCCTACATGAAATTTAAGTACAGTGCGGGTAATTTCTTTTATTTATGCATTCATTGCATTTACATTTACAATTTGCCAATTGAGATTCTATGAATTTTGCACTGAGCGGAGATTGTGGGTAATAATACCAATTAACGTTATTTTTGGACTTCTCCTCTTAATATTTGTCTAATAAAGGGGCTGCTTTGAAATTTAAAGTAGAATTAGAAGCTGTAGGTTCTATACTTTTTATGTTAATAGGCTATCAGGGTGCATTCTAGCTTTTGGCTTTTAACTACTGCTTTTTTCATCGTTCTCTAATTAACAAACATTTTTTTTAATAATAAACGTCCGGTTTTTTCCATGCAAAGTTTTCGTTTCTACAGTAAACAAAATAAAATAATAATCAAATTCTTTTTCAAAATCTTTTTTTTTAAAGTTTAAAACTATCAGTTCGTATGTCATAAAAGGAAGGCTCGGTAATTTTGACAAATAAAAAACAAAACGAAACATGTTTTTAAAACTATGACTATCCTCTGCGTCGTAAATTTTTAAAAATATTTTCAGCTGGCGGAAAATCTGGGAAATCTCGCAAAATTAAATTTTGAACAAATCCCAACAAATGTCAAATATATTGATAAACTTTAAACATTTGAAAAAACAAATCTCATCAAATATAAATCAGAATTATATAAAATCCCCGTTTCTACACTTTAAACATGGTTTACCCTATCAACATGTGATAATGAAACTTTAAACATGGTTTACCCTCTCAAAATGTGGTGATAAAACTTTAAACATGGTTTACCCTCTCAAAATGTGGTGGTAAAACTTTAAACATGGTTTACCCTCTCAACATGTGATAATGAAACTTTAAACATGGTTTATCCTCTCAACATGTGGTAATGAAACTTTAAACATGGTTTACCATCTNTTACTCTCTCAATGTTAACTCTCTCAACTTGTGGTAATGAACGCACGAAGAAAGGGTTGTTATAAAATATAGAAACTTTGCAGATTATAAAATGTTGATTTCAGAAAATGAATGAAATTTAATTTAACACAACGATACCATGGTATATGATTTTTAATAAATCATTAGCTTCAAGTTGAAATCTTGCACTCTCTCAACTCTGAAATCACTGCCATACGTTTTGACGAGTTGAGGGTACTCAGATAAAAGTTTAAAAATATGTATCTTAGAAAATAACCAAACTTCTTGACTTTTCCAATTTCATAACATTTTTGATGCAAATGGTAGGGGATAGAGGAAGATCAGAGGACAGGTCGGTTTGTCATAAAAAATGAATAGTCTATAATTTTGTTATTATAGTATCTAAATTACAAATCTAAAATGTATCTATTTGAAAAGCTCTTGAAAATTTGATGAAGAAACATGTATCAAATATTAATATTTGTTAGAAATAAGATTAAGAATACCTATTTTTATCATTTTTCCGATGTACTATTTTTTAACCATTAAATTTCAAGGTAAAATTTGTCTAATGATCTGGCCTGGAACAGTTGTGCTAGTGAGAGGGGGCATGTATCTCACACCCCCTATCTCAACAAAATCATAAAGGGTAGGGGGTGGAAAACACCCCTCCATCAAGCTATATAATACAAAAAAGCCCAATCAGGATAGGGTTAAGAAGAAAATATTAATAAAACTTTATCTAAATCACAATCCTGGAAAACTTTTTAAAAACTTATTTAATTTTCTGCAGTTACTTGAATACAGATTTAAAGAACATTATTCAGAATAGTTTATGAATAGCTAGATAATCATATGGGAGATTGTCCGTTTTAAGAAGGAGGATCAAGGGGGGGTGGTCCGTGGCATATTGATGAATAAAGAGATTATCTATTTGTCTGTTGGATTTCCGATCATAACTCATGAACCCCTGGAAAGATTCGCCTCAATATTTAATTAGTGAATTCACTAGAACAACATATATGTATAACTAGCCTGGGTTTAAAGTTAAAAAATTGGTTTTTTTTAGGGAAAACTTGAGACAAAGCTGGGTTCCCAAGCTAATCTGATAATAAAACACAAAATAGTTTCTTGAAAGTACGTCTACAATTTCTACAGAAACAACAAAATTCTAGATGGAATAAAGACAGATTTTAGTATTTAATTTTTATCATGACTGTAACAAACTCTGAAGTATCTATATCGCCAACTATCTACCTTACTGTGCTATTCCTATCTTGTATTGTAACTCTTTCTTTAGTTTTGTAACCTGGTCGGTCATACCGGCCAGCATAACCATGTTTATAAATAAATCAGTTAAACACAGACTCTTGTTCAGTATAGACGGAATCAGCCTGGGTAGGCTGATTATTAGAGTTTGAGGCGGTTCAGCCATATAGCAGTCAGGATTTACTGATAGTTAGAGTTTGAGGCAGTTTAGCCATACAGTAGTCAGGATTTACTGATAGTTAGAGTTTGAGGCGGTTTAGCCATACAGTAGTCAGGATTTATTGATAGTTAGAGTTTGTGGTGGTTTAGAAATAAAGATTAAGTGAGGCATGGTACATGACATTATGTTGAAACTAAAAATTCAAATTTAAAATCAAAGCAATATTTTGGCTGACGTGTCAAAACAATCCTAAAAATGTTTTGTTATTTGTCAACATTTTTTAGGAAGCATTAGGGTAAACTAAGTCAAACACATAATGTTAGCAGTTAAATATAGTTTTCCTTATTACTTTCCACATTTGACTGTTTTTTCTCGCCTTTTTTTGTCTTTTTTAACATTCTCGGTTAAATTGTGTTAACAACTTAACTCTGCCATTTTTTTAAGAGTATTGAAATGTGATACTATATTGGTTTTGATGATATTTAAAAGATTTTATTTAAATTTTTTGCTTTTTGACTGTCAAATAATTAAAAAAGGTGAAAAATCGCGTTTTTTTTACACCTTTTTTTATCTAATTATCAATGTAAATCAAATAATCTAAGACTCAATTCTTATTAATATAGAATGTGAGTACTATAGACTTGAAAAAAACTCAGCAGTAAAAAGCCAAGATTGAGTGAAAAGAAAAGAAAGGATGGTTGCACAAAAACTATATTTAAATTATAATGATACGAACAATCAGTGTTGATGGACCAACTAGAGTTGATCTAAATACACACGACGTTCGCCAGAAAGCGAATACATTTCAATTTGACTCTTCTGATCAGACACTTTGTGAGAACTGGCTTAGTTCTGGGCATAAGATGGCCGACAAAACTGCTTTGAAAGTCCTGTTATACTCCTTTCTTCAGCATCGATCCTCCCCTAGCTCCGCCCTTTAAATGGTACCAACTTGGTATTAACCTGATAAGAAAGGGTTTAGTACCCTTGTGAGCCTAGCCTATTATATACTCAGGCTGCAAACACACTAAGGGCTTAATATACTCTTGGGCTTGGGTTTAGATTGTTTGGATTTATGCTTGGATTGGATTGTTAGGCTTTATTTCTCCTCTTGGAAGTAATGAACTGATGCCAGGTACTAAATACAAGTTTTAGAACCCCTGGTTAGGTTCACAGTACGATTATTATTTTGCTGCACGTTTTAGGACTAAAAGCTAGAACTAAACGACGAAAAATCTAGTGTAATATCTTAAAGTAAAATAAATTAACCACGCTAATTCAATATTATAGTTTTAGGGTGTTAACTTCAATCACTCTATTCCTAGTAAAAATTTGAAAATTGAATCATATCATAACCTTATTTAATGGGTTAAATACATAGAGAATAGAATATATGGTTAAATAATTAAAGTGGAACCAACTGTACTATTTAAATGCCAAAATATTACCTGAACCACACTGATCCTGTTGTCTGTATTGAAAGTATGATGACCGACAGATAGTATTGTTACATCTTTACCTCGCATCCAGGTCACCTTTAAAAATATAATCCTTTTTAAAGGGATTGTCTGTTCGCTTTTATAAAAAAATATGAAATGGTAATTCAATTAAGTTAAAACCGGTTCAGGACAAATCTATAACAGAGATCCAGCAAGCTATGAAAATTGTACACCAGTTTTATGTAAAGATTCGACTGTAATGTTTAGCAACCCCTTGGCCTTTGGTTTTACACTCGTAATTTTTTAGACCTAGAAATGCAGATTGACCAACTATAAAGCGCAATTGTTTCTAATTTTAGTTCAAATGAAGTCATTGAAAAGTCCTAATAGATTTTTGTGTGAAAGCATGCACGCTGGTCATTCAACTTCTTGCAGAGAGTTTTAGCATAAAGCACTGAAAGGGAGAGACACTGTTTTTTGTCCGCTCAAAATTTCGAAATAAAAAATCGTAAGATAAGCAATCCAACTTTTGCCGCCAAATGAGCCTTTTTTTATTTCGTAATTTAGAGTGTATAGTGTATACGTGGGTTGCTTAGGTGTGATGCACAGTCAATTCTTGAATCATTTTTCTGCTTGCTGCATTGCAGAAATTGACTCAAAGTGGGAGATCTTGTAAAACGCCTTGGGCTTTGATTTTACTACTCTAACTTTCTTTTGCTTTTCTGTAGCCCTTTACATATTATTGCTGTAAGCTTTAGCTTTTTAGGAAGTAATTGGCAAAATTCTTATCGATTTTTGCTTGAAAGCTTGAGCTTGTGTCCCCCTCCCCTACCCCCCCCCTTGAGTTAAGGGCATGGATGTGTTATTTTTGTTCTTGAGATTGTACATCAAAAAGTCATTTTATTAAATCTATATATACCCTTCATAATGATCATTAATGTAAAATATAAAGAAAAATGAGATTCTGCACAAATACAGAAACTAAGTAAAGATGTTTACAGTTTTGTTTTGTGCATGTTCTTGCATATTGTTACCTATAAGTTTTACATCCTGAGCTTGTTTTGCATACTATGCATTTCTTATTTGCAATTTGTATGCAGTATTCCTTCTCATTTTCAGGATTGTTTAACGCACAATGTTTCCCTCCAGTTTACAAGCCTTACTCTGCACTATCAAGTTGAGTAAACAGTTTCACGACGATCTACATCATTCGTAAAGTTTTGTATTAACTAGTGGGACCAACTCAACTTTGAGTGATCGCCAGGATAGTTCATATAGGTTTGACGCTACAGGGACGGTTAAAGGGAGTGACCGGCAATGTATGGTAGTTGAACTGAGAATGTAGTATTGAAGAGTAATTTTTTAGGATTCATTTAAGACCTCTCAGACGTTTTTTGGTGCATATTTGTTCAGCAAGAGCGCAAATTTTGATCTTTAAAATCCTCATAGATTGTCCATTTTTAGAGGGATGATTTTTGAGAATCTGATTTCGTTACAATCTTCGTCGTTCGTATTGAATAATCCAGAATGGACGTTGAAGGAGGATTTTAAAAATTAATTTGTACCCTTGCGGAACAAATAGACACCGTAAAGACTTCTAATAGGTTTCAAATGAATCTTAAAAAATTTGTTTACAATTCCACACATTGCCGGTCACTCCCTTTAAGGTAAAATGAAAAGGGGTAGACTAATGTCTAGAAATTTTAGGAGTTGATCGCCACCAATATTAATTCTAGCTGATGCCCCTGTCTCGAGAAATTGATAAAAAAAAACTTAGTCAGAGTGATTCGAAAAGTTTAAACAAATCATATTCAAATACGGAACGAATCTGAAAATTGCGATAACGCAGAGGTGCCTAGAAATTTCAGAAACACTCCTATTAAAATTTGAATGTTATAATATTTTCCATTTTTAGGTTACTAGGCATCTCTGGTTTATCCTAATTTTCAGACGTTTTCTCATGTGTTTAGTTCACAGTGATTTTAGACGAACCTTGTTTTTATCCTAGGTTTTATGTGAGAAGTTAAAAATAAATTACTAAAATTAGTTTAAATCATGATTGCTCAATTTGTTATTTATTCATAAATACATGGAGAACTAAAATCTTACAGGACGAATGTGCGGCGGCGCCATTCTTCAACAGCTATAATTCTTCAACAGCTATAATTCTTCAATTACTTTTCAATATTTTTTTTTACTTATGATGTTTCGGTAAAATGTAAACCGTAATTCACTGAACCCTAAAATGTTTTGCCTGTAATCAAGGCTTCAGAAAAAAACTGATTTTGTATTGTCCAAGTCCTTTTCCATAAACTAGACTTTATCTTTAACAAATTTATCTTTAAACTATTGCTCTTCCACTTCAAGTTGCTTGTTCTTTGTTATTCACAAAACATTATTTTCGCGAATTCTTCCGTTTTAATTGGTGCATTCAAAGTTTCTTTTTTTTTTTTTGGGGGGGGGGTGAAATTTCAAATTTAATGGTCCATAAAACAATTTCCTGTGGTAATGTTAAAAATCATGATAATAATATCAATTATCATCCACATCTCTTTAATAAATTCTACAAGAAAATGTTGCTTGACTGCCCCTTGGGATTGTAATATAAATAAACAAATAAAGTTTTTTAAAAATTTGGTAAAACTTACAGTGTACAGTAACCCGAGGTTTTTAACAGTGCAGGGCAGCTGGGCTGTTCCTCCAAGATGTGATGTTACATTAGTTTCCTGCTCAAGAAACTCAGGATTCCTTAACAACAAGAGTATTCAAATAAAATGCTAAGATTCGAAAAGAAAATTTTCTAATTCTAATATCTTTGCAACCTGATGGCGTAAACCGTTGATATTTCAGACTGTTCCATAGTTTGAGTTATAAAATGATTACACATTTATAAAGGCATATAAGTATAAAATCTAAATTTTAAGTTTCTACTGCTGTTCGATCCGTTCTTCAATTATTATTTAAATGCAAAATGTTGTCCAATCTATTTTTAAGTTTTAATGCACTTAAAGTAACTGTAGTTGTAGACATAACTTCAAGTGATCCTTTATTTAAAATATAGCCTGTTCAATTTATAAAAAGTATATCTTTAAACCTTTTCAAACCGTAATGTGGAAGATATTGTCGTTTTCTGTGTATCAAAGTGTTTGATTCTATCTATTTCCGTCACTGTTATTTGTACATTCATGCGAAAGTCACTCTATTATAGAGAAAACATAACTGAAAATAACAAATAAAAAAATGGTGGATTTGACGTATTTTGACAAATCTTACCGTTGTTGTATATTTGACATGTACTCTACATTTGATAAGTCATGCTTAAAAATAAATAAACAGTTCTTTTGAATTTTTTAAGTCATTGATTTTTCAAATTTATATTTAATTTTCATAATTTATTGATCATGTGATATCAAACTAATGTAAACTTATAATGTTTAAGGTTTTTTTCTCACACAGACCTAGATTCCAAACTTCTATACAAATTGCATCGATTTGAAAGAATGAGTAAACTTTAAAGTAAAAAATTTAAGACCTTAAAGAACTTGTTTTTAACAATAGTTTTAAAGAAGTAATTCGCAAAATTTTTTGTTTGAGAGCTTGCAACATTTGGATCACTGTGTTCTGACAATTTAAAAGGTTTGTAAGTTTTTAAATTGTCATTCGCATTTTTTGCATCTTAAGATTATTCTCAGCATGAGTTGTGTATACCATCTATTTAAATATCAAGTATCTTGGACATTCATTTTATTTTCACAGGCCCCACATTTTTAGGAAAATATTAAAGTCATGTACATTCATGTACATAAATTCCAATATATTCAGTATTTACTTTTCATCTTTCCATTAATAAAAAAGAAAGAAAAGCACATTGAGTTAAACATGGGCATAGTTTTGATTTGTTCGTATAGAGGGCCTACACGCATAATTACAAGTAATCCTCCAAACAAAGTCGGCAATCCCTGATTTACAACAAAACCCTTGAAACCTTTATCTGATCAATAACATGGAAGATTTTATTTCTGATAATTCCTATTTTTTCNCAGAAATCCGTAATTCAATTTTCTAAAATTAGAAATAATAAAATTCCAAAAAGAGAAAAACAACTAGCTGAGCTACAAGGTCGCAAAGTCGATCCAATAACCCTTTATTAAATAAAAGTCTCCTTAATGTCGAGATTGTTAGAAACATTATAATTATATAAATCATTTCATTTAATGAAGGAGATGCCCTATTTACAAAGATGCCCTTTAAACTTTATTTAAAAAAAATAATTTAGAAGATATAATGGGTATTTTTAAGCTCGAAGTGTGTGTGATAAATTTGAACACTTAACTCTATTTTCCTGTTACCAGAAAATCCGCTAGTCACTTTTCTAGCGAAACTATATCAAAGTTCATCCATGTAGTGATATTATAACATACATATACAAGGTATAAACTATAAACGTCCAAATTAGGTCACGTAAGTACATATCGTGCATGCTTGCTTGTTATAAATGTTTTTGTCGATTTCGTCTCAGACTCCAATCTTTACAGATAGAATATGATCAAAGCAAAATTATTGGAACGAATTTTCGACCTCGTAGCTCCTCTAATTTGAGTTTAAAACCAAGACTGATAAGATAAAAAAAAAACTAAGGAACTGAACACATTAATGATTTTTATCAAATGTTAAATAATTCTTTCATTTGACGTGTACAATCTATTTTGAACAAAACTGAAGAAAAATTGTCACAAATTTCCAATCCAGTTCATTTCATGTACCGAGCCGAATTTCAACTAGCCAGGGCAAGCAGTTCAGTACAAATGTAGACTGTATGAGGCAAAACGGGAAGGTACACCAAATGAATTACCCTTCTAGGGAATTTTACGCGCTATGGGACTCATGGGACAGGAAGGACAAAAAATGTCAAAAGAATATTTTTAAATTTTGATATGATCAGCTTTTGTACCGTTTCAAATAATTGTTACTTGTTAGTTATTTATCTCTAAACATAAAGTAGTAATATTCTTTTGTTTGTATGTCCGATCATAACTCATAAACCCGGCCTGGACCAATTTGACTTAAATTTTGATTAGGAAAATCGGGAGAACCACGGAAAAGATTATTAGCTTGGTTTTGCGATTCTAAGTTGAGTGGGTTGACTTGTATAGGGAAAATCATATTTAAAGATCAAGCGCGGGTAAATGACGGATAACAAAGTAACTTGGGCAACGCTAGGTTCCCAAGCTAGTACATTATAATACACTTTCCACAATCTTTAATTTCCAAATATTTNCCCCCCCAAAACTCTAAATTCAACAAAAAATAGCTCGTTAAACAAAAAATCAACATATCGATCGAGATCGAAATCAATTCGGACTAAGTAATCCTAAACTGAACTTAAATGATTTGCAAAAGCATTGCACAGTCTATTTAATGTTTTATGAATCCTTTCGTGTAATAGCCAGCAGTCCTTCACTTACGAACCCTTATTTATCACTAAAATGTGGAAATTAAATTATTTTCTTTGTTTTTTTCTGTTGGATTTTATGTTTTTATTTTAAAAAATTGTATCGCAAAATTCGCTTGAATTTATTGAACTTTGATTTGAGAGCAAAACGTGACCAAAATTTATTTCGAAAGAGAAAAAAAACAATACCGCGAACTAATTCCATGCTTTGTTATATTCTTTTACGACAAAATAAAATAAAATTCAAGTGATTTTCTTAAGAAACTCTTCTGTTCATCACGGAACCCTCTATTTTTACAAAGGAAATAAAAAACTAATTTAAAATTAAAATTGTTTTCCGAGGTGTAATATATTTTGTTTTTCGCGTAAAACCAAGATTTTAGTGCAAAATAAATGTTGAACCTCTGAAAGGCGAAAAGTAAGAGTAAATAGTGAGGGCATATGATTTTTTTATTTCTACGTTTGGAGAGCAGGTTTTTTTTTAAAATGAGACTTTAAACTTAATCCAATCCTCTTAATCCTTTCTGACCGAGGTCTTATTACCGAATACAGACTTTACAAGCTTATGTGATCATGCTGCCCATCTAGCTGTGGGTCAACTGCTACTATTTAGAAATGTTTGTTCTTATCGTAATTTATCATGTTGTACCCATGATGATGAGACTTCAGAGACGACTGTACGGAATTACCACTGGCATCTTTATCTTTTTGTCTGCAATGATAAACTAGGTCACAACAAGACTGTATACAAACCAGAATACTTAATTTCACTTTCATGGTAATTCATATTAAACGAGTTTTAGGTCGTCTTTACAGTCTCATACGTTGTGGGTAAACCTGTAAATCATACTGAATATACAATTAGTATTGTTTTAGGTCGTCTTTACAGTCTCATACGTTGTTGGTAAACCTGTAAATACTACTGAATATACAATTAGTATTGTTTGAGGTCGTCTTTACAGTCTCAT
>NW_019396595.1:200738-206063 GCF_000591075.1 Eurytemora carolleeae | reverse complement strand
GAGACATAATAGACACATCTTTATAGTCATTTACCCTTTTCATAAAATAAACTCTAGCAGACATAATAATATTATGGCGTTTGAAATCAGGTATTACAATGCTAATTCATAACAAAGACGATCTCTAATTCATCACTGTATTCCCATGTTTAATGGGACACCCTGTGTTTCACTTTATTCCCATGTTTATTGGGACACCCTGTGTTTCACTTAAAGGTGGATTTCAATTAAAAAAATTAGTATGATTAAGATGTTAAGATTTTCATGTTCCTCGAAGGACGTTAAATTTGATTAATATTGTTAAACTTGTTTAAGATTTTCCACTCGATGTTTATTGAAAATAAACCTATAATGGAAAATTGACTCAAATTCTCTTTACCTACAACATTTTTAAACATTATGCGATGCACTTTATTTTCTCAGCACTTTTTTTCTTAAAAAGTTTATATTGTTAAACACTTTTTTAGAAATCAGAGGAAAAAAAACTCATTGTTGGAGTTCTTTCGGTGACCCCTTCATATCGGAGATACACCTAGATAATAGATCCATCAGAGAGCCTATAACATAAATGTTGGGGTCTACAATGAACATCTTGGAGTCTCCGATGAAATCTGGGGGTCTCCGATGAGATCTGGGGGTCTCCGATGAAATCTGGAGGTCTCCGATGAAATCTGGAGGTCTCCGATGAGATGTCAATTGGAGTTTCTTTCCAGACTCTATAATTATTTAGTTATCAGAGGATATACATTGGAAGAAGGAGCAGGGGGGGGGTTGAATGGTGCAGTGCCCCCTCTTCTAAGTCCTAGGTAACCTACTCCGACTCGTAAGAAATTGAGTATTTGCTGCAAACTCTGATTTTCGAATCCCTATATCTTTGAAAACCCGATGTTTTAGATATTTGATATTTCATATTATAATTAAATTCTGTCCCACAACCTCTATTTTTGCAGTTTTTACTTTTTTTAAACACCCGTATGTCATAATATAACAAAGCAATTAGGACTTAAAGATTTTATTTCTCCATGGCTTTCCAACTGTTTAGAACAGCCCTGTAGCTAAAATAATAATGAAGCACAGATTTTCTGATATTTATTTCTTTTCAACCTGATGGTGGAAACTTGCACTGTCGTGAACAGAGTCACGACTGGTTGATAGGGGCAATTTACTTATATCCTTTTCTCAGCAGGTTTATGGATAGGAGCAAGGTTGTCTTCAGTTAGAAGGATGCTCTTCGCCTCTTCACGGCTGCGTTCTTCGTTGGCGATTTTTTCCAACTTGGTGCAGGATTTGGATGATTCTAGAAGTTTTATTTTCTCCTGAAGCACTTAATTTTGTATGTTTTTCTTAAATTTCATAAATAAATGATTCCTTACTTACTAACTTACTTACTAGTCTAAGTTTGAAATACCAAATGTTTACACCATCAGGCTGCATAGATATAGGGCATAGAAATTTTAGGTAAATCTCCCATGATTTTGCTCTTATGAATAGATAGGGAAGTGTAATAAAAAAGTTCAAAAAGTACGTCAGAGAAATGTTGAGAAATACCTATTTTTACTTTTGAAAAATATTAACATTCGACATATGCTAATACATCCATTTTTCAAATAAATTAATTTTAGATCTGTGGAATAGCTAAAAAAGTTGTTTACTATTTTTGATTTTTTAAACACCTACTATCCGTTTGACTGAAAAAAACACAAAAAAAACACAGCGGGGGGGGGGTGAAAAACCCCCCGCCCTCCGAATCGTGAAAGGGTTAAGTTGATTATAAAATCTGATTGAAGGTCAAAGTTAAGTTTATTCATTATTTCTTTTCAGAAAGTTGCAACACTTTGCAACACTGTTTGCAATAATTTCATGAAAATGTGAAATCCTTTTTTTGAAATGAAATTGGCTTGGCAACATTTCAGTTTTCTGTCACCGGGTGGTTTATAAATTTAAAAGAATTGCAAGTTGTGATTTTGTTTAAGCTCTAAAATTTTATAATTTAAACTTTTTTATAAGTTTAATCCTTGAAAGAATGGACAAAGACGACAATCATTCCAAATGCAGAAAAAACTTCAAATCAAATATGAAAATGACATGACAATATGTTCAGTTCTTGAAAAGCATAAGTTTAATCCTTGAAAGAATGGACAAAGACGACAATCATTCCAAATGCAGAAAAAACTTCAAATCAAATATGAAAATGACATGACAATATGTTCAGTTCTTGAAAAGCATAAGTTTAATCCTTGAAAGTATTAAATATATAAATAAATTTGTGAAAATATTTGTTGGAGAAAAAGAAAATTTAAATTTCTTATTTAACATGGAATTTTTAATATAAAAGAACTGAATCCAACGTTTTTAAGAAAAATAATCTCTTAAAAAACAAATCATAATGAATAAATTGGAGAAATAATATAACCAAAGATTCTAGATGGTAAATTTGAATAAACATTCATGGCGTATACAGAAATTGGTTTAGGGAAGGGGCTTAACATTTTTTAACTAAACCCCAGCAGCCCCACTATTTACAATTGTAATACTAATACGATGATATTACAACTGTATTTGAATTTCAAATTTAAAAATCTTATCAAAACCAGAAACACAATCAATATTATTTTTTGGTACAGGGCTATACCAATTGTAATACAGGCTAAGTTTTCAAAGGCAAGATTTAATAAATAGCAAGAAGTAGTTAAACCATCACCGGTTCAACTAGGGAACCAGATTTATTGAATTTGAGCCAATTCTACAGAGAGTTCAACCACGTTATATCTTGAATTGGTGACGGTAGGTATGTAGTTCAGCTACCTTGCTCAAACTCTTTACAATTTGTTCTCTGTTCTCTTTTGCAACAAGTCATGCCAAAAAAAAAGGTTCAATTTAATCTCAGTAGTTCAACTAGTACTACTATTCATTATTAAATCTGGCCCTGGAAATAATTTAGTGTTTACTTTTTAATTCTTGGTTTTCATTACAAGATTATATTCTATGGAAATGACAAAATTATACTTGAGATTGTTTCTAAAGTCATTAAAGTCTCATCCTTTGTGGGCTGCTATTGCATAAATTGAAATCGTGCAATGTGAACATACGCCGACGTCGAATATAAACGTTGGAAAAAATACCACTTTCTCAATCATTAACTAATCCTCAGATTTTTCATTTAATTTGCACCACGTTCTTTGTTTAACTTTTGTTAGTTTTAATAAAATAAAAATGTTGAATTAAAGAAAAGTATATTTCCCGGATTTTCTCAACAGAAGATTAATGATGCCAAACCAAAGATACTTAACAAAACCAAACCAAACCTATTCATTGTTTAGAATTATATCCAATCCTGAAAGGTGGATGGGGGGGGGGGAGGGGCTGTTTAATTATTTGATAAACCTTGTATAGTGTTTCTATGAATACAGTGAATTAAAATGCTTTTCTTTCAATTTCCAGTCCGCAAAATTTAATAATTAAAAAAGAAAAAATCATTTTTGTATTCTAAATGTAATCTCATTCTTCATTCTAAATAGAAAAATAGAAAAAAATAGAGAAAAAAAGAATTACTAAATACGATTGTAATCTTTTATTGTTCTCAAACATATTAATAGTGTTACTTGTCTTAAATTTCATTTATTTGTAAAAGAACGAGTTTTTTTTAACATAAAGCGTTTCGAAAATCGTTTCTAAAACCATGTTTATGTCCGTAGTTGCACTGGAACATTAATACTTTCTGTACATTGTACACTGTACACCATACATTTGTATTTCAAGTTTCATTCTATATGTGGTAACCCTGAACAATGTACATAAACCCTGTATTATTCTAGTTTTGATAAGATGTTTGAATTTGAAACTTAAATACAGTTTATACACAAAAAATGTATTACAATCGTAAGCAACAATATATACTCTTATATCATGATAACCCTGTATATTGTAATCGGTTATGTGGAAACATTTACTCCTAGATTAGGTAACTCTTTATGATGTACTTGTATAAGTGGTAAACTCATATATGTGGTAACTCTGTACAATGTACTCATATATGTGGTAATCCTGTACATGTGCTCATATATGTGGTAACTCTTTACATGTACTCATATATATGGTAACCCTGTTCAATTTACTTATATATGTGGTTACCCTGTTCAATGTACTCATATGTGGGGTAATCCTGTTCAATGTACTCCTTTATATGATAATCTTGTACAATGTACTCTTATATGTAGTAACCCTGTTCAATGTACTCATATATGTGGTAATCCTGTACAATTTACTCATACATGTGGTAACCCTGTTCAATGTACTCATATGTGTGGTAATCCTGTACAATGTACTCATATTTGTGATAACTCTGTTCAATTTACTTATATGTGTGGTAATCCTGTACAATGTACTCATATATGTGATAACCCTGTACAATGTAATCACATATTTGGTTACACTGTTCAATGTACTCATATATGGGGTAACCTTGTACAATGTACTCCTATATATGGTAACCCAGTAGAATGTACTCATATGTGTGGCAATCCTGTACAATGTACTTATATATGTGGTAATCCTGTACAATGTACTCATATATGTGGTAATCCAGTTCAATGTACTCACATATGTGGTAACCCTGTACAATGTACTTATACATGTAGTAATCCTGTACAATGTACTCATATATGTGGTATCCCTGTACAATGTACTCATATGTGTGGTAGCCCTGTTCAATGTACTTATATGTGTGGTAATCCTGTACAATGTACATATATGTGGTAATCCTGTTCAATGTACTCATATATGTGGTAATCCTGTACAATGTACATGTATGTGGTAACCCTGTACAATGTACTCATATATGTGATAATCCTGTTCAATGTACTCATATATGTGATAATGCTGTACAATGTACTCATATATGTGATAACCCTGTTCAATGTACTAATATGTGTGGTAATCCTGTACAATGTACTCATATATGTGGTAATCCTGTTCAATGTACTTATATATGTGGTAACCCTGTACAATGTACTTATATATGTAGTAATCCTGTACAATGTACTCATATATGTGGTATCCCTGTACAATGTACTCATATGTGTGGTAGCCCTGTTCAATGTACTTATATGTGTGGTAATCCTGTACAATGTACATATATGTGGTAATCCTGTTCAATGTACTCATATATGTGGTAATCCTGTACAATGTACATGTATGTGGTAACCCTGTACAATGTACTCATATATGTGATAATCCTGTTCAATGTACTCATATATGTGATAATGCTGTACAATGTACTCATATATGTGATAACCCTGTTCAATGTAATCACATATTTGGTTACAC
>NW_019396595.1:130592-200623 GCF_000591075.1 Eurytemora carolleeae | reverse complement strand
ATCTATTTAAATCATTCTGTTAGAATCTGCATTTTTTTTGCGCGCGTACATTTTTTTGTGGCCATTTTTCGTTAAAAAAGGTCACTATTAGTAAGACCGGACAAAAATTCTTGAAAATATGTGAATAAGGGTGTCAAAAGATCCGTCTTGAAACACTGAATTCAGATAAGTTGTCTTCCAATGGATTTGTTAATTATTAAACCAACTAAAGACAAAAAACTGGTTTTTTTACTAAAAATTTGTTAGAGTCCCATGAAACTCTATTTTTCGCGGAAATGGCCGCGCGATCGCTATTTTTTAAACTTTTGATTATTTTTTTTGCAAAATTCTTAGAATATTTAGGCACAGGTATATCACTAGGCTGAGGGCTTGGCTAAATAATCACCAACCAAATTTTTATATATATTTGTTGTCAGATAGGAACAAGATTCTCAAGTTGAACAGATAAACAACAATATAACCCCCAAATCAAAATCGATAATGCATATTATCTTTATTTCCTGAAAAAAATTACATAAATAGTAACATATAAAACTGTTATAATGAATGTTTATAATGAAAAAATTCTTACGACCTATTAGTATATAACAAGGGGGTTAAATAGTGGGACAGTACTAGACTAAGACGTTTTTAAACTACTGAGACATTTTTAAACTTCTGAAATAAATGACAATTAATTATTAACGAAAGTCACTAATTCTTTATATGAAAATATTCTTTGTTAAGCTTTTGAAAATGAATTCACTATGTTTTAGGTTGTTTATACTCCGATAGGGAGAACAAAGAAAAAGGAGGTTAAAATATTTGGTTTGGTTTTCTTTGTGTCTCCGAGAGGGGATCTAAGTTGAAGACGACTTTACACGGAGTTTACACGGAGCATGGTTAATGGTTGACAATAATATTGTATATATATATTTCAGTTTTCAAACTTCACATTTTATTAAAAAAGAATTATACTAAACATATGTTTTCACGTCTCATAACAATCCTCAGTGGACAAAATTCTTTAAACAACTAAAATTCCAAAAATTTTTCATCACATATTGCGTATTTTTAAAAAAAATATTGCAAAGAAATGTTTTCCTTTTAAAAAATATTGCACTTAACTGCATAGGATAAGTGGGCGCGAAGTGCCCTAAAAGTCTTTTATATAGATTTTGCCAGAAATTCCAGTAATTACAAAAATACTGAATAAACCATGTAAATGGTTCTTTTTAATGATCCAGTTTAAATTCTGTAAAAAGTTCTATAAGAATAAAATATTTAATTCCCCATATAATATCAACTCAATTTAGAATCCGCATTTATCTCTACATTTTCCTTTCGTTTTATCTATTTTCAAATTCTAAAAGGAAAAAATGTTCGGCTAAACACGTGAACTCGAAATTACTAAATAAAAAATCCATTTATTTGGCAGCAAAGGTTGGACGAGTGCCAAATAAGCGATTTGTTGTTAAACACAAGCGATTATCAATGATCAGTTAAGGGTTTAATATAAGCGATTATCAATGATCAGTCAAGGGTTTTATAGTCACTTGAAATTACAATGCGACAGTTCCTTAAAATGTATTGGTTTATAATAAAATTTTTATATAAATTGGCCAAAATACGATAGGTATAAAAAATCCGAAAAAAAAAGTTTTATTGATTTTTTGACAAAAAGTATTTGAACAATATAGAATGCAACAGTGTAAACAAGAAGATTATTATTTGGATTTTCAAATAACTGAGAATGAATGTGTTTTTATGTGAACATTTTCAAGTTTTGATTCTTTGGCATTGATCTCCATCTTATGTAGATATTTTGCGGGATAAATCAACTTGTATAATTACAATAGAATTGAGAGGTTTTATGATCCAAGCTTCCGGTACAAAGAAAGTTATTTTATAAAGGGACTATTCCCTCTTTTTCACAAAAGGGTAACTTCCTTTATTCAAAGAATCTTCAAGTAACTCCTTAATTGGAGTTAATGTTTTGTACGGTTAAATGTTCAGTATATATCCCCCTTAGTTGGGGCATATTTTACTTCAGCATTTTGAGCTTGTTTATGTTTACTACAATTATCAACTCCATAGGAACTTATAAAATTGTATTTTTAGAATCTGTATTGTCTAACTGAGAGACTTGTCTAAACTTAAAGCACATAACTGGTGTTTTATTTTATGTGCAGCATTACTATTTCAAGCTATCCCACATTTATAAGCTTATTGTTCCTCAAAACCACCTGGGAGGGTTTAAGTCCCAGAATAGAAGACTTTCACAGATTATATTTTTCGCTTTGCTTTTTGATATCCCGTGTACGTTGTTAGTTATACCGTACAGGGATAAATTTGATTGACGGATCAAGCATTTACCCTTCAATTTAAAAGTGCCCATATTGTATATAAAGATCAAGTATTCAAGATTAAATATATTCCACTAGCCTTAGAGGGCGCTTCGCGCCCATCTTCTAAAGAAATTGTGAACATGTTCTCTTTGTGTACATCGTAAAACAAAACAAAAACAATTCGCGAATTTTCAAAATTTTAAAAAATTTAATGAAGATCGAATTTTGATGGAGACAAATATTTAAAATTTCAATCATTCATAAACCTTCCCTGGGGTCCCTAGATGTCCCACAAAAAATTTGGGCCCGATATGTTAAGCCGTTTTGACGTTTATTGGATACAAACAAACAAACAAACAGACAGACAAGCCAAATTTATATGTAGATATAAAAGATTGATATGCATTCAACTTGGCATGGGTGTTAAATGCTAATTTTAGAGCTGAAAATAATGCATATCAAAAATTTATTTGGTTATATCTTGTTTTGCCGTTTAAAGCATGTATGTATACTGTACAATTTTATCTTGCTGCCTAAAAGTCTATCCGGTACTTCAAATTAACCGGAGTTTTCAGTGCACAGAAGTAAAATGTTTACCAAAATATTTAAATTGGCCAAAATCGACAATTAATTTTTAATTTTTAAAATGTATATTTGTAATTATATTATCTATTTTTATTAAAAAAATTGATATCTCATTTATTCTTACCTTTTGGATACACCCCCTGGCCACCCACCATCCACAGCAGTAAGAAAACTTGCGAAAAATTCATTTTTTTTCTGAAATTTTGAATTGATTAAAATAACAGTCGCAAAACGACTTTATAACTAAAATGTTCGTGTAGGATTTAATTGAAATATTTGTATATCAAATATAAGTACATATTTGAGAAGTATATTTATAGATATCATATGGATAAAGTAGTACTCTCTGTACAGTGAACAAAAAAGGAAAAATGCAAAAATTTTATTTTCATTTTATAGGAGTTATTAGGAAACTCTAAAGGGAACCAAGTTCTGAGAATTTGTCGCTTAAGTTTTCTTGAAAAGCTGGAAAAATTCTCAAAACCGTGTTGTTTTTATACTAAAAGAAATCGGAATATTTCTCCTCTTTTGTTTTCTGGGATATAATATCATACAAAATCATCTTTGTTATCTTAATGTTAACATTTTTCAATTGAAAAGAAATATTCCGAAAAATGTTTGAATAAAGATTAGTTTGAAAAAGCATTTTTTAGAATTTTTGACAATCTTTCTGTTTACTTAAATCTTTTACTTTTTTAATCTTTCTAATCTTTTCCTTACTATATCGTCTCTGCTTTCTTCGATTCTTTATCAAACATAACATGTGTTTGAATGCTGGTTTTCCTTGTATTTAAAAAAATTATAAATTCTGTTTATAATTAGTAATAACACTATAATAGTTAAAAATCTAGAATTTTGTTAGATTTCATGTCATATTCGGGAAAGTTGTAAGGAGTAAAGCTATCCAATTTTACTTACGTTAAAAGAATATAAAAATAGTTTCTGTTCTAAGGTTTGAGTTTTTACTCTTTGATAATGACTAAAAATAATAATTAAATGCTGATTTTTAAAATGTCGTGGCTATAGTTGATCTCCTTTAAATTGAACTTTATAACACTAATAATTACTAATTTTTGGGTTATGATTATAATATTTACATATTTAAATTATTTTATTAAATATTATAATTTATTATATTAAGGAATTTTTTATTTGTATTCGTAGCCTGCTAAAATGTAATTATTTTTTTTTCTTGGTTTTTTAAACCGCCGGTTCAAATCCTGAATGAAATGCATACTTCTCATTCTTTAATTTTGAATCGGGGACCCATCGGCCACAACTCAGAGGCGTACACACTATATTAGGGGCTCACCACATGTCCCTGGATCAGTTTAATCTGCATAGTTTCTAGGGCTAGTCAGGCCCCAATCATGCAACGTTGCTTAGCCCCACTGGAAAGAAAGAAAAAAAAGCCTACCCACCTCTGAACAATTTCCTGCGTACGCCATGCCAATGCTCCCTGAGCTGAAACTTTTAGAATGGTAGATATCGATATCAATGCTTGATCCTCTCTTTTTGCAGCTAACGTAAGTTCTGGATTAATGTTGTTGAGACTTACGTTCAAAATTGCTATAGCCCCCAAATATGATACAATCTGTTTTTTAATAAGTTCATATTAATATGATTGAATCTATATTTGTTTATTTGCTCTAAAAGTGAGCTTGTAAACAGCTGACTTTAGTTCAATCGGACATATGTATAGTCCAATTGATATAGCATCGTATCTGTTGTTATTAGGGTTTCCAGCGAACTAAAAATGCGAAAATTTTCGGTCGCATTTCGCATTTTTTTTGCGAAAATAAACGAAGCAAAAACAAAGCGAAATGCGAAAAATTCGCGAAATGCAAAAATCTCACGAAATTTTTTTGAAAACCATGAGTTTTATAGCTGAAACAATTAATTGCTCTAAAGAACTTGTGGAATTCTCTGCTCTGATAGCTGAAATTTTATTATGTCATATAAATAATTTCTTTTCCTTTACTCTAATAAATGTTTTGAAGAGAATTTGATTTCACTAGCTATCTTTTTAAGTTTTTGTCTGTCCGTCCACAATACAAACGTTCAACCATTATTTTTTCGCGAAATTTTCGCTATACTTTTTTCGCAAAATTTTTGCATTATTTTTTTTGCGAAATTTTCGCATTATTTTTCGCGAAACAGTTCTAATCGAAGTTTTGCGGCAAAAATTTTCGCATTTTTCGCGAGCAAACGAAATGCGAAAATGAAGCGAAATGGTCGCAAAAATAAAAATTTTCGCAAAACGAAATTTTTCCTTTTCGCTGGAAACCCTATTATCAAACGTAACTTTTATACAGTAGAGGTCTTCAAAAAAAAGGATTGAGAAGAAAATCAAATAAATACTCAGATTAAGCGAACGGGAATAAAGAAAATCCCATTCAGCTCTGGTTATAATGTAAAACCAGGGATTAAGCATTTTAAATTATGAAATGAAAGATAAGTAAAAAAACTTTCTTTTTTTAAAATCTCTAGTTTGACATTCATACAACTTTTTTTGCCAAATAAGTGATTTTTTGTTGAATATAAGCAATATTTTGATTGCGTAAATTAGAGTGAAACTTTTTTTGTCCGAAGGATTAAATCTTTTTCCTCTTGGACATTCTGTGGTTGGAACCCAGCAGGGATATGCAAAATCAAATTAAAAAAGTTAGACCTCAGTTTTCTAAATCTTAATCTTAATCTTAGTTGCCATAAACCATAATGTTATTATTCGTGTGTAACTTGAAGTTTGCGGTATTATATACAGAGAGAAGTTCTATGAAAACTTTTCCGCACTGTCAAACTTAGTATTAGTTCGGAATAGATAAATAAAGGAATACGTATATGTAGATTATTATTAAATCATTAGTTAGGATAACCAAATCTAACATTTAAGCATTCCAATTTAAACTTAAATACGATTGACATAAGCTCACATTTTAAACAGCAACAAATCAACCCGTGTTTTTTCTTCTGCAATTTAAATTCCGAATCTTTAATTCTAAAAAAAATTAAAAGAATCTAACTTTGTTGATTTGTTAATTAGTTAACAAACTTATTAAGAAAATGGGTCTATGTGTACACTAATGTGTTTCATCATAAATTTAGTTTAACGGTTGTCTTGTTATTCAACAGTTTTATGTGTGTGTGGGAATGCAAATATGAGCCCCGCGTGCGTGGAGTGGGGTAAGAGTAGCGGAGGCTTGGAAACGTAGCGTGAGGCACGGAGATGTTTGTGATAGGCTAGGGGGTCATTTTGTGAATAAGGAGGCTTAGGAGGTGAGTTCAAAGAGCTCATGGTTGCGCTTTCCCCTTTCTAGTCCTACTGTATTTAAAACTGTAGAAAAAGGAGGAAATTATAGCTTTATAAATCTTTACTGACGACTCTCAACGAAGTTTATGAAAAACAAAAACTCTCCTTCTTACTTTATGCTTTCTGATTAAAAAGAATTTAAAAGAAATATTCTCGAAACTTCATCTTTAATTTTTGTTCAGAATTTTGCTTTAATCCAAAACCCATTAGCCATTAGGGTCTGTGTAAACATCCACATTACTTTAAGGTATATATCCGAGGCCAGTATTAAAGAGGGGGGGGGGGTCAAATAATATTTACACTCTGTCCTCCAAGCACTCATTTCTTCTTTTTATCTATCTTGAACTAATACATTTTGTCTACTAAATCCTTCTTTGATGTATTATCAGCCAATGGGACTGCACATATATACATACACACATGTTTTACGCATTGTAATTAATATATATATATATATGAATATTTTTAATTAAACTATTTTTAGCCGCAAGTTTAACGCGTTTTTTGGTAGTATAGAAGCGATTATTAGTCTCTTCATGTTTAAAGATTTGTAATCGCTTATTTGGCAGCCAACCAACTTTCACTACCAAAGCGATTTTTGATTGCTTAATTTGATTTTCAAATTTGTATTCTAACAAAACAATGATATCGCCATCATTCTTTAAACTTCCTGAAGAGGAATGCAGTATCGTCTTTATTTTTCTTGCTTTGTTGAATAAAATTGTATATAAGACTTATCTTCAACTTTCTCATGAGGTATCACTAAACTAAATAAAAATTGTTTATAAAAACCATCACGAAATCGTCAATCTATTCTTATTTTAATTGGGACACCCTGTAGCACTGAAATATAGACATCTCTAGAACTTAGTCATTGGCATTTGGTTTTACTCTAACAACTCACTTATACTTTTTTGTAGTCCTAGACATACACATTTTAATAATGCAACGCGCTTGGTTCTGGCTTAAGCTTAAAAGGATTTGTTGTCAAATTACTTCTCGATTTTTTGTTGGGAGCAGCTGTACATCTGCGTTTACAGTGGTTTGTAATCATAAATATGTATGTTGCCTAAATAAATTAGATCTAATTTATCTAGGGTATGTTGTTTTAATAAAAAGAAAAGGCCCTTGAACATTTTTCTTATATTTCTATCTTCAGAGAGTTTTTTCTCGTTGTTTATACAAACGCTGTTAAAGATTATACCGACTTTACCCGAGGCCAGAGCTGAATTGTGGATATCGAGATCAATGCTTGATTTTCTCTTTTTGTTAATCGATTGGGTTTATTTTTAGTGTGTAACCAAAACCTGAGCATGGAGAGCAGGGGAGAATTGTTAACATGAACATGAAGAACAGGGGAGAGTTATAAACATGAACATGAAGAAGAGGAGAGCTTTATAGACCTCAGCATGGAGAGCAGGAGAGAATTATAAACCTGAACATTTAGAAGAGGAGAGCTTCATAAACCTGAGCATTGAGAGCAGGGGAGAATTATAAACATGAACATGAAGAAGAGGAGAGCTTTATAGACCTCAGCATGGAGAGCAGGAGAGAATTATAAACCTGAACATTTAGAAGAGGAGAGCTTCATAAACCTGAGCATTGAGAGCAGGGGAGAATTATAAACATGAACATGAAGAACAGCAGAGAATTATAAATCTGAACATTAAGAGGAGGAGAGCTTTATAAACCTGAGCTTGGAGAACAGGGGAGAATTATAAACATGAACATGAAAAACCGGAGAGAATTAAATACCTGAACATAGAAAAGAGGAGAGAATTATAAAACTGAACATGGAGAACAAGGGAGAATTTATAAACCTGAACATGGAGAACAGGGGAGAATTATAAACCTGACCATGGAGAACAGAAGAAAATTATAAACCTGAACATGAAGAACGGGAGACAATTATAAACCTTAACATGAAGAACAGGAGAGAATTATAAACCTGAACATGGAGAACAGGAGATAATTATAAACATGAATATAAAGAACAGGAGAGAATTATAAACATGAACACGAAGAACAAGAGATAATTGTAAACCTGAACATGGAGAACAGGAGAGAATTATAAACATGAACATGAAGAAAAGAAGAGAATTATAAACCTAAACATGAAGAAAAGGTGAGAATTATAAACCTGAACATTTAGAAGAGGAGAGCTTTATAAACCTGAGCATGGAGAAAAGAGGAGAGAATTATAAACCTGAACATGGAGTCCAGGGGAGAATTATAAACCTGAACATGGAGAAAAGGGGAGAATTATAAATCTGAACATGGAAACGAGGAGAGAATTATAAACCTGAACATAGAAAAGAGGAGAGAATTATAAACCTGAATATGAAGAACAAGGGAGAGTTTTGAACTTGAAGATTGAGTGGGACAATTTTGAACCTGAACATAGAAAACAGAATGGAATCATTAACCTGAACTTGGACAGCTTAGGTTGTGGTTCATGGTTTCTACTTGAAATACATTAACTCTGAATCTCAATATTGAATTATACATTTGCACTGCAGCTCAATATAACCTAAACACACTTTAGAGTCTGAAAGCATATTAAAATCATTTGAATTTTTTTAAAAAAGGACCCCCAGGGTTAATATGTGGTCCTGATTTTTTTATCAAGTGTCCTTTTGATGTTTTTATACGCGGCGCAAAGAAACAGGGAAAAAATAACATACCACCCCAATTTGGATTTTGTGGCACCAATACTTTATCATTTTTAAAAATGCAACAATCTCGATAGAAAAATCAAGGAAACAAAGTGTATTACAGTCTTACAGAGCAGCATGAAAAATAGCGAGGTGAAGAGCAACAGTTAACATCTAAAATAACAACTATAGTATTTTATAATCTTATTTTCAAAAGAATGAATTTCAGAATATCTAAGTTTTGTAAAGCAATAATATAAATCTAATTTCAACTAGGATAAAATGAGACAAGAGACTGGGGTAAAAATATGATAACCCCGCTTAAGCATATTTTCTTCGTATTTTCATTATTAATGTTCAGGCGTCACTTTCTCTTTTGTTTAAATTCCTGCATTTTCCAGTTTTAAGTTTAAAATACGTTTTGATGGGTTCATAAATATAGAATGAGGAGCCAACTTTATATCAAAATCGTTTCATGAAAACCAAAACACGTGTATAAAAGGCCTCTTTAAGGTGGAACTTAGGCTAAACCCCACCCACAAAGTTGTAAAAAAATATGAAAAAAGCTAACTTGAACAGTTCAACATGTGCCAGTATATACCCTTATTAAACCTTGAACAGTTCAAAATGTGCCAGTATACCCTTATTAAACCTTGAACAGTTCAACATGTGCCAGTATATACCCTTATTAAACCTTGAACAGTTCAACATGTGCCAGAATAAACCCTTATTAAACCTTGAACAGTTCAACATGTGCCAGAATATACCCTTATTAAACCTTGAACAGTTCAACATGTGCCAGTATATATCCTTATTAAACCTTGAACAGTTCAACATGTGCCAGTATATAACCTTATTAAACCTTGAACAGTTCAACATGTGCCAGTATATACCCTTATTAAACCTTAAACAGTTCAACATGTGCCAGTATATACCCTTATTAAACCTTGAGGGCAAGTTTGTTTGTTTTAGAAAACATGTTCAGGCCATTTGTTTACGGCATTGATATGATATGAAAAAGAAGATGGGATGAGGATGAAAATGAAAGTGGCATGAGGAGGAAAATGAGGATGGATGATGATGAAAATATGGAAGGTATGAGTATAAAAATGAAGATGGGATGTGGATGGATGAAAAATAGGTTGAGGATGAAAATGAAGATTGAATGAGGATGAAAATGAAAATAGGATGAGGTAAAAATGAAGATGGGATGAAGATGAAAATATGGATGGGATGTGGATGGATGAAAGATAGGATGAGGATGAAAATGAAAATAGGACGTGGATGGATGAAAGATAGGATGAGGATGAACATGAAGATGGGATGAGAATGGATGAAAGATAGGATGAGGATGAAAATGAAAATAGGATGTGGATGGATGAAAGATAGGATGAGGATGTACATGAAGATGGGATGAGGATGGATGAAAGATCGGATGAGAATGAAAATGAAGATGGGATGAGGATGAACATGAAGATAGGATGAGGATGGATGAAAGATCGGATGAGGATGAAAATGAAGATGGGATGAGGATGGATGAAAGATAGGATGAGGATTAACATGAAGATGGGGTGAGGATGGATGAGAGGAAGGATGAATAGAAAACAAATGTTCTCCGATAAAGTATAATAATTGCTGAGAAGGTTGAGGTGGGAGAAGATGGGTCACTAATTCACAAACTTCTATAGAAATTGGCAAATAAACAATATAGCGATAGTTTTTATTTGAAAAATGAAGGTGAAATAAACAGAATGTAGAAAAATGAACGTGAAATAAACAGGATGTAGAAAAATGAACGTGAAATAAACAGGATGTAGAAAAATGAACGTGAAATTAACAGGATGTAGAAAAAAAAAGAACGTGAAAGAAGCATGATGTAGGAAAAAGAACATGGAATAAGCAGGATGTAGAAAATGAACGTGAAATAAACAGGATGTAGAAAAATGAACGTGAAATAAGCAGGATGTAGAAAAAATGAACGTGGAATAAGCAGGATGTAGAAAAATGAACGTGAAATAAGCAGAATGTAGAAAAATGAACGTGAAATAAGCAGGATTTAGACAAAAACTAACGTGAAATAAGCAGGATTTAGAAAAACGAACGTAAAATAAGCAGGATGTAGAAAAAATGAACGTGAAATATGCAGGATTTAGACAAAAATTAATGTGAAGTAAGCAGGATTTAGACAAAAATGAACGTGATATAAGCAGGATGTAGAAAAATGAACGTAAAATGAGCAGGATGTAGAAAAATGAACGTGGAATAAGCAGGATGTAGAAAAATGAACGTAAAATAAGCAGGAGTAGAAAAATGAACGTGGAATAAGCAGGATGTAGAAAAATGAACGTGGAATAAGCAGGATGTAGAAAAATGAACGTAAAATAAGCAGGTTGTAGAAAAATGAACGTTAATTAAACAGGATGTAGAAAAATGAACGTTAATTAAACAGGATGAAGAAAAATGAACGTGGACTAAAGAGGATGTAGAAAAAATGAATTGACAGACAAATATATTTGTTCAGATCATGAATGGTTTTAAAGAATTCAGTGCAGTGATAACAGAAAACTCTTGGAACTATGTATGTAATTTAAAAATAACGTTATGAAATAAATATTGTGCAGTGTAAACAGACTCATTTCACTTAATCAGTGATTTAATAACTTAATAGTTAAACCTATTTTGCATTGTAGCAACATTAAATGCACTTCAGTATTGCTTTATTATCGTAGCGTACACATTACACAATTTGAGTGTGAACCAAGGTAATAGGTAATTAAGTATTTTAGTATCAATGCCAAGTAGGAACAAATTCTTTTTAAAATTTTTAAAAACCTCTTTTTTCGAATCTATTGTTCATCATTCACATTATTTTGTATAGTTTAATTTATTAATTATGAAAGAGTGTAAAAAAAGAATATAAAATTAAGTGTGCTGCGGGGAAAAGAAGAAAGCTCCCTTTATTTATCAATTACAAAAATCAAAGACAGGAGATTTTATGGGACATTTTTGGTACTCAATAATCTGTTGTATATCTAGCTTGTTAGCCTTAATTAAGTCGGCGAATATGGATTTAAGGGGGATGTTCATAAGCCACAATGATTTTCCCTTTATTTAACTTTGTAGTTTTCAGCCGATTAGATATAAGAATGGTACCGTGCAAAGCTGGTAAATCCGGCCGTATAAAGATAGTGTAGATGGGTACATTTAGCACGTCGAACAAAATAAAAACTGACAGGACAGTCATGGTACTTTAGCTAGAAATAACTGTAAGGTACCGAGGATAAAATGAGACTGGGATAGACTCCTCTTTCCGCTTCGTAAGTCTCTTGAACCTCGGTATATCAGCTCTATCAGCTCCTCGTCTCTTAGTCCTCGGTATATCAGCTCTTTCATGACTCCTTGTCTGTTGAATCTGGGTATATCAGCTCTATCAGCTCCTTGTCTCTTGAACCTGGATATATCAGCTCTAACAGCTACTTGTCTCTTGGTCCTCGGTATATCAGCTCTATCAGCTCATTGTCTCTTGGTCCTCGGTATATCAGCTTTATCAGCTCCTTGTCTCTTGGTCCTCGGTATATCAGCTCTATCAGCTCCTTGTCTTTTGGTCCTCGGTATATCAGCTCTATCAGATCCTTGTATCTTGAACCTCGGTATATCCGCTCTATCAGCTTCTTGCCTTTTAAACCTCGGTATTCCAGCTTTATCAGCTCATTGTCTCTTGGTCCTCGGTATATCAGCTCTATCATCTCCTTGTATCTTAACCTCGATAAGTGTGAAGAAAAGTAGTTTAAAAATCAAAATGGTAAATGGAGAAAATTCACCTTTAAACACTTTAGAAATATTATAATAATATAATATTATAATAGAATTTAATTACTTCATAAAGCCGGATTTAAAATAAAAAATCATAGAGTACCAAAAAAGTTGATTTAATAAATTTTGAAGTATCGAAAAACGGTTCAATGCTCATCTTTTGATACTTCTGTTTTGAAAAAATTGAAAAATCGACCTTCCTAATGATCAATGATTTTTAATTGGATTTTAAGTGAGTTATGGTTTTTTAAAATTATTTTTCTTTTGTGAATTTGCTTCTGTATAATATTCTTTTGAAAATTAATCCATTTGTTTGATATCTAAACAGTATAACAAATTTCGGAAACTTTGCGCGCAATATTTCAATTTGTTCACCAAACCCCTCCACCCCTCTGCAAAATATCATTAGACACTCCTGCATAGTCTTCGACTTTGGTGTTACCTCGCCAAGTCACTTATATTTTTTTGTAGCACTGGGCATGTAAACTGCAACGTTTTTGTTTCTAGATTAAGTTTAAAAAGAGTAATTGAGAAAATACTGCTTGGTTTTAGCATGAGAGCGTGCAGATCTTGGTTTGCAGTGACACCAACTGCGCAGAACTATATTTAAAGTTAAAAAGTTAAAATTCTGGTTTTGAGTATATTTTGTCAGTTTGGCAGTTTAACATGATTTAGAAAGCTCCCGGAGCTATAGTGTTGTGCAGTACACTTATATTTTCTAATTTAATGTTTTCGTTGATTTCAAGAAATTTTTTACATTTTTGCGACAGTCTTTTTAAAATTGCCCTGCAGTATCGCCAATCTAAAAAACAAAAAAGCTAAATTTATATTTAGAGGGTGTCTCTTAAAAACAGTAATTGATGCTAGAGCCTTGATAAATTCTGAACTAATTTTTTTATCAAAATTTTTTATAAGTTTCCACCCTTAAATTACAAGTTTTAATGATTTTTCAATCTTACAGGGACTGTAAGTAAAGGAGGTTTAAGCTTAAACCTAAGCACTCTAGGAGTTGATCGAGACCTATGAGTTTTATCTTATGATTTATATTTAACTTTGTAAAAATTATACCAAAACTTGTTTGGAATTTGGTATAATAATATAAGTTTTAAACAGATCATATTCAGCAAATACGCAGCCAATCTGATAACTGAGCCTAAATAACTATATTAACTATATGGAAACTTAGTCTTTCTTGATTAATTTAAACAATTGGTCTATATATTGTCAATCAAGAAAGATAGGCTATGTTTCAAGATGAATTTTAAAACCTGAGCAGCATCAAGAAGCATCCAGCAGCATGAAGTAGCATCCAGCAGCATCAAGCAGCATCAAGTAGCATCAAGTAGCATCAAGTAGCATCAAGTTTTTTTTTCAAAACAGTCTAAACTCTCTTTTCCAAAATATCTAAATATCTAAATATAAAACTGGACCCAAATCTTGAGATATATATACTTTCTTTCGTATTGGTATTCGATTTAAACATTTATTTTCCCGGAGCACTGAATTCAATTT
Source organism: Eurytemora carolleeae (assembly GCF_000591075.1). Classification (NCBI taxonomy): domain Eukaryota; kingdom Metazoa; phylum Arthropoda; class Copepoda; order Calanoida; family Temoridae; genus Eurytemora; species Eurytemora carolleeae. The sequence goes on along the minus strand of NW_019396595.1, from coordinate 186,422 downwards.
AAATTATAGGCTTCTTGCACAAAATTGATATAATATTGTAAAAATATATGAAAGATTGCAATCTACATTTGTGAAATAAAATCAATTTGTTCAGCGCAGAGAAACTCACGAAAAATAATTTTTCTTTTTTGATTCAGAGCTTTTTCATGAGTTATTTTTCTAAACATTTGTCTAACCAAAACTGATGAAGGTATTCTTCTTTTTCATTCTAAAAATGATTATTTTCGATTGATGGTTCTGTAAAGAGATTTAAGATATAGAAGTATAGGGTGAGTGTCCGGCGTTGCCGAGGTTTATATTCATAGTTGCTCCCACCGTTTACCTGCGTTTGGTATTAAATCAGGATTTTGGGGAAGTGCCTCATGGCTGGCGTTACGCGAGTTAAAAAGTTTTAGCCTATGGTCACCTCCTGGCTACCAATGGGTTCCCTAAACAATCACCCAGCTTGGTATTGCGCCCATTTTCTATTTAAATTGTGAACATGTTCTTTTTGTTTACATTTAAAAACAAAGAAGAAAAAATTTTGCTGATTTTTAAAAAAAAAATTCGCGGATTTTCAAGAATTTTAAATTTTTTACAAAATTAAAAACCTTTAAAAGACATTTTTTAAAATTTTTTTCATTCATAAACCTTCCCTGTGGTCACGTGATGTCCCATAAAAATTTGGGCCCGATCGGTTCAGCCGTTTTGACGTTTTGAATTTATATATAGATACTCTTGGGTACCCAGCTTTGCCTTAAAACAAAGTTTCCTTAATAAGAGTCAACCTATTCAACTAAGAACTTCAAACCTAGCTACGCACAATCCCGTGGTTCTACAAAGTTCCCAAATCAAAATTTGTAGCAAATCGGTTAAGGGGTTCCTGAGTTATGATCGGACATACAAGCTGTCTAAATGTCTAATATTTTGCAAACTCGGGCAGGGGGGGGGGTGAGTCACCAATTTTCTTGTTTGGATTGGGTCTAGGGTTGGAGTATATCCCTGCAGTATTATATCTACTCCATAGATCTACAAATACCTATAAAGGAAAAACAAGCACTTGCTTGAATTATCTCAAGAAGAAAAACAAGGAATATAACGAATATGAAGCCAGGGAGGGAAGAAAGGGGGGGAGAGTGAGGGAATAGTTGAGGAAAACAAGGAATATAAAGAATACGAAGCCAGGGAGGGAAGAAAGGGTGGGGGAGAGAGAGAGGGAATAGTTGAGGAAAACATGGAATAATACAGGGTGAGTACAAAACTGAATTGTCGATGTTTTGGACCAAATTTTCTAAATTTTTGCTTTGTTCGAATTTTAGGTATACAAAATAAATTGCGCTAAAAACAATTTAAGCTAATTAGTTGAATTTTTATAGTCAAAACAGCTCTCAGGTTAAAACTTTGCTGATTTTTTTATATCTCGTTACATTTTTAATGAAATTTTACAAAGTTTTGGAAACATTAGAATTCACATTATCCCAAACATGTCATTGTTGCTAAACTACTTTGTGACCTTCTTTAGTTCTTATTAAAAAAGAAAACTTAATTAACTGTCAACACACAAAACTTCTTTTATATCAATTAAATCCTTTAGAAAAATAACAATAATAGATTCAAATCTTTAAAACTGATTTTAAAAGATACAAGATTGGAAGATATTTAGATTAAATTCTGTTTGTTTTTGATAAAGGTTTAATTCTCTAAACAAACAAAATTATTTGAAAAAATTTTTTAATAAAATGTACCAATAGGTCATTTTCAAAATTATTTGGTTATTTAGCTAACATTTATGTATTGAATACAAAACAATTCAAAGCATTCTTCATCAATACTTTTTCTGTTACAAGATTTTCAACTTGTTTAAAGAAAATTTCAACTTCAAGTTCCGATTTTCCTGCCTACATTTGCGGATTTTCAAAAGAAAATTATTTCAATAATATATCTTTTCTTTAACTTAACTTTTAATTGATATTAATAATTTTCTTTGCAAAATTGAAACATTTATTCCATATTTATTTTTCTAATTGTGTTATTTAATTTGTAGTCAAATAAGAAAAAATTGGAACTCCCTCTTGAATGTACTTCTAAATATTTTAGAAAAAGTAAAGTGAAGTATTTATGGCGAGTATTTGATTTCCTTTTCAAAATATTGATTATATTGAAATACNTGTGTTTGATCTGGTTTAGTTTAGCTTAGTTTTTGCTAGTTTGGTTTGGTTTAGTTTTTGCTAGCTTGGTTTAGTTTAGTTTTTGCTAGTTTGGTTTGGTTTAGTTTTTGCTAGTTTGGTTTGGTTTAGTTTTTGCTAGTTTGTTTTGGTTTAGTTTTTGCTAGTTTGGTTTGGTTTAGTTTTTGTTAGTTTGGTTTGATTTATCTTTTACTAGTTTGATTTGGTTTAGTTTTTGCTAGTTTGGTTTGGTTCAGTTTTTGCTAGTTTGGTTTGGTTCAGTTTTTGCTAGTTTGGTTTGGTTCAGTTTTTGCTAGTTTGGTTTGGTTTAGGTTTTGCTAGTTTGGTTTGGTTCAGTTTTTGCTATTTGGTTTGGATTAGTTTTTGCAAGTTTGATTTGGTTTAGTTTTTGCTAGTTTGATTTGATTTTGGTTAGTCTGCTTTGGTTTGGTTTGGTTTGGTATAGTCTGTTTTGGTTTGGTTTGGTTTAGTCTGCTTTGGTTTAGTTTGGTATATTTTGCTTTGGTTTGGGTTTGGTATAATCTGCTTTGGTTTGGTTTGGTATATTCTGATTTGGTTTGTTTTGGTAGAGTCTACTTTGGTTTGGTTTGGTATAATCTGCATTGGTTTGGTTTGGTAAAGTTTGCTTTGGTTTGGTTTGATATAATCTGCTTTGGTTTGGTTTGGTAAAGTCTGTTTTGGTTTGGTTTGGTATAATCTGTTTTGGTTTGTTTGTTTTAGATAATTCAATAATTGATTGACAAAAAAATGTCTAATTTTCGCTTTTTCCCGATCATCTCATGTCCGACTTAAATTCTTTAAACACATTGTCCAAAACTATTGTTATCTCTGAACAATGAACATAGCGGCAGAAAATAAATGTTTAAAGTTTTCTAATATTAAAATTCTTGTAAAGGAATTTGGAATCCATTAGTTTATAAATAATAAAGAAAGAATAAAGGGCACTGTAGGAAGATAAAGAGATGTTCTTCTATCTATATGTATGATTAATATTATATATATTTAGACACAGTGTTTCGTCCTATAATGACTTATCAGTCACACCGGACGTGACTGACCAGAGTGAGCAGCAGTCGGTTTCTTCTATTGGAAATCAAACGTGTATTGGTCTTTAATTCAATAGTTATTTACCTTACGGATTTGTTTATTTAATACATTTTCATTCAAAATGCATGTGCCAACAAAAAAAGGATTTAATAAAAAAGGCTAACAAATTATGTCTAATGGGTCAAATTGTGATCGAAAGTCACAGCTTTCTGGAATATTGACAGAACCGTTAAATCCACGTGCAGTATACCTGAATTGTTATCAGTTTTTGATTTTTGCAGTTGACGGGGCTTGAACCATGAAGTATTCATTTTAGTTTGCTGGACCTCAAAGGAATGTTTTTTGGACGGTTTCAAAATTGAAAATTTTGGCTCCAAAAACTTGTTCTCATTGTTAATTTTAATGAAAAAAAACCGTGATAAGAGTTTGTGAAAAGAAAAGAAAAATAATATTTTATATAATTTTTTTGTTTTCAGTCAATAGAAAACACAAATATTTAATGTTTCTATTTTTGTTTCAATTGCTGGCATTTCAATTTTTTGCAAAACTCTTATGCTTTCAACCGCTGGAACTTTAACCGTAAAAATTACAAATTTTTCGTAAAGCTTTTTTTCTTCAACCGCTGCTGACACACATTTTATGTAAAAACATAAAAACCCAACGGTTAAATGCAACAATATTCACTTTAAAAACATGACTTCAGAGATTGCATCAATTTTCAATTAGAGAGAAAAAAGTCTCATTTCTTGTTCTTCTGTATGTCGTAGTGTCTTTTTTGTCAATTATTTATTTTATTCAAATTATCTAACATTCTATTGAAAAACAAATTTCAAAACTTTTCAGAAAATCATGCAGCATGGTTTTCTCTAAGGAATAAATGCTCTTAAATATGGATGGACTAGTAAAGTGCATATACTTCACGGTGGACTAAGCCAGTGGGGTCGGTCAAATGGGCCTAGGAATAGGCCGGGTACTGTAAAAAGTCTAACCGCGCCATTACAAATGCGAAATATGAAATACAATGAAAAAATACTCCCTTGAAAAAAAAGAATTTTCTTCAAAATAATGATTGTCATTGTTAGCCCTCCAACGGGACTATGCCAAGAAAATTGACCCCTGTCGTATGATAGTCTGGTTAGGGCAACGTACTGTACCATAGGATCGGGTCAGTACACGCTGTTATCTGGCAGGCCGGTACAAACTGGGCAGGTCCTGTTCGCATTCAAATTTACTTCGGCCCAGAGTGACTTGCTTGTTTAATAAGCATTTATGTTTTTCTAAGCATTGATAAAAATGTCGAATAAAAAAAATAAAAAAATGATAGAACTCCAAACCTAAACTAGTAAAAATTATTTAAAATCAAAAACTCAACGTTGTTCTAAGATGTGAGGTATAATATCATTTTATCAATATCTCGTCCTGAAAATTGTGAGAATTTTGCATTAACAATGAATAAGTATTTGTTCACTTCAAACTAAAGTTAAATGCACGTAAAATTGAAATGTGTTTTTATCATAATCATTTTTAAAGAGCTTTTGAGAATGACAGAAATGAAAACGAAATTTATTTATGTAACCGAATAAATTTGCTTTTCTTACACTTGTACGTAAAATCAGAAAAATAGGAGTAACGGAGTTACAAAGTCGTAACTTCAATGTCAATCGAATTTGACCGGCCTTCTCCTCCTGGTTAGTTCGCAGTGGGATATCGGATTTTTTTTAATCTGAGTTAAATTTTTGAAGAACATGATTTACAAAATCCTTCAATTTATGCTGGGAAAAATATTATACCTCACAAATATTTCTATTCCAGCTTTGATTTGATCTATTTTTAATAATATATTCTTACAGCGTGGTTCTTCCTCTACACTATTAAAAGTCAAAGAACACATTCACAATTTTTTCCTAGACAACGTACAAATTGAATTTTAACCAACTTTTTTTAAAAAAACTACATTTAAGCATTTTACCGATGATTGCCATTGCAACACAATCTCATTGAAATAAGAAAGTTCAAACTATGAATTCTGTTAGATCTAAGATTCTATGTTTGAAAAATAAAAAGCTGTCACCATCAGATTTCAAAGATGTAATGATTAGAAAATTTGATTTTTTTGGTAAAGACTTAATATGTTTGATAGAAATTATTTACAAATATGTTTCAACAAACTAAAATGTAAAGCACAATTCTTTTTCTATTTGATAAAATCATAGAAAATGACTTGATTCTTTTTTTTTAACATAAAAGATTTATTTTTGCTATATCTACGTACTTGTTAGATTGTATCAAAATGAATCAAATGTGCTTAGCTGTAGTTGCTTTCTGGCATAAAGCCGAAAGCTGTGGTTTGGCATATGGTTAACACATTTTTGTAATTAAAAATTTATAAATCCTTCATAGAACATAGTTCAAATCCATTCAAAAATTAGTGGAGAGCAGTTGAGAAAAAGCATGCAAAATGTTTGATTATTTTGAGGACTAGGGATGTTAAGTCAACTAGAAACCACAAGAAAGAGTATATACACCCTATGATTAATGTGGATGTCAAGTCTAATAGAAACAACGAGAAAGGGACTATATACACCCAATGATTAATGTGGATGTCATGTCTACTAGAAACCACAAGAAAGGGTATATGATTAATGTGGATGTCAAGTCTACTAGAAACAACGAGAATTGGATTAGACCATTTGATAAGTGATAAATGTGGATGTCAAGTCTACCTGCAATATCGAGAACGGGTTCACATCCTTTGATTAGTGTGGATGTCAAGTCTACTTAAAACATCAAGAATTTATTTATAGTCTTCGTTATGCTGAAAATGTCTATGTGCAGTTAGAATGTGTTTCAATCATGAGCTGACTTGTTCTAAATATTCTAAATATAATTATTCTTTTCAAAATTTCTTTTCCTGAATCAATAGATATAAGAGCAATATATTTATTCCTGAAAGTGTTTAATTATCAGAAGCCTGAATAGATTTCTTTATAATAGCAGGTTTATGAAATTACGAGAGTAAAAACTTCTAATAACATTCCTATACTTAAAAAACTACATCATTAATATATGTAATATGTATGTATATCAATGTGTGTGTGAATAAGTCTTTAATGATAAGAATTTTTGCAAAAAACGAGAAAATAAATATATTAATGTCTGAATTTAAATTTATCTGCAGCATACGCCAAAATAGGGAATAAATCAAAATTATGCTAAGAAGAAGCTTTTGTTTGTTCGATTGGAATTCTTAAATTTAAACAAAAATCTGAATTCAGCTGAAATTTCTTATTAATAAATTAAATAGACTTTTTTTCCGCAGAATTAAGATTAAAAAATTCTCAAAAAAAATTAAATTAAAGTGTTACCATTCAAAAGTGGCGAAAGTAAAGAAAATGTAAAGCCTGAAATTGACGTGAATAAGTCTGCAGAGTATGTATAGGAAAAAATGTATTTACAGCATAAAAAAGAATAGATAATGTTTGATACTAATGATTTGAATAAAGCCGGAGCTCTCTGGCAGACTCTCGGCCTTTCTCCAGCCTCTATAAGTTCGGTTTTCGGTCTGGCAAATCATATTTTCTGCTCCTTCATGACTCAAGCCTATTGGCTTGAATTAAAATAGGACTCTGGAGTCAACGGTGGCTTGGTTTTCTAGGCGTTGAAAGATGCGATAAAAGCATATTTTCTATGCATGGTATCTTTTAACGGACAAATTTTTCAATACATTGTACACGAGGCGTCTTATCATCCGCCCCACTGCTATTGTCGACTACAGGCATATTTACAAGTTAGCCTCTCTCAATGGTTTAAAAAGCATTAACAAAGCCTATTTCAACAATATATAAAACATAGCATATATCATATAAAAATCATTCCATAAATTTCTGTTCAGCATCAAAAGACTACATATTAATTAAACTAAATGAGATCGTTTTTAAATTGTCATATTTGGATAAAAGGTTGAATTAGTTGTATTTATGCATAAAAAATTGATGTAATTAATAAAAACATATTAATGTGCAATCAATGTACAGTTCTCGAAACTGATTTGTATGTTCTGTGGCCGAATTTAAAGATTTTGAGCGGCGGTTTAAATTTAAGCCGCGGCTTAAATATGGTTGGTTCCATTTAAAATTGTATCAAATGTTTCAAGATTTAAGCCGGCGCTTAATTTAAACCGGGTTTTGGCGGATTTAAACCGCGGCTCANCCCTTAAAACCTGTATCAGCATGTACTTCATCCCTGATGTTTTGAGTTTCTGTATTGCTTCTGTATTCATCTTTATTACTTTATCTTGTTCGGGATTAGTCACGCTTTCTACTCAGTTGTGGAGAGAGAAGAGAAGAGAATTGTCCTTGCTATCTAGACTTCTATACAAGTACAACGCACATAGCGCCCTTTCTCTTAACAGGCTTAGAAAGCTCTGCTGACACCCTTCCTCTGGGAGGTTCGGATACACACTGCATTGTTTATATCTATAATTTAAATCTACGTTTTTAACAAATTTCAAAACAATGCTTTTGCCGACTTTATACAATCGTTATTTGAAAGACAATATATAAGTAATCACAAGGATTCAATGCGAGGAAAGTTATTTCAGAGGTGTACGCATCTTTTGTACTGCAGTGTACTGTCACTGGGCGAAATGTAAACACAAGACGGATGTCAAAGTCTGACATGGGATCCATCGTTCACATAAATAATCAATGAAATATTCTGGTCATAGGAAACTATTATGTGAATTATCAAAATTTAATGCGTTTAACCTCCTCGGATGCTAAACGAACACTGAGGCATTTATTCTTGTTTACAAATTCCGCCCAGAGAGAACTGGTTTCAATATGTACGCAGAGTATACGCAACTACAATTAACTTTTCTTGCATTACATTCTTGATTAATCACATGTGTCCCATGTGTTGTCGTGACACCCTGTTTATTTCCAAGAACCTGGAATGTTGTGTTCTCCTCCAACTAAATATTCTACCGAGAATTCATAAACTTAGAATTGAATCCAAGATGTCCGCGACTTTAAAGTTTAAACTGAAATTTCTAAAGGATTAGTTTAATGCATTATTCTATTATCCAGGAATTATTGTAATTATAATTAAACTAAAGTTCCAAGCCTAAAATTTATATTTTTAATAAGCGAACTAAATTATTAAATGTTTCAGAAAAGAACGTTTTTGATTTTTTGTTCGCAAATCGCAACTGATGAATTAGTGCATTTTATAGCTCATCCAAGATTTTGCAAAGTTTTTATAAAAAAAATTTATTTTTTGTTATAAATCGTTTTACTTTACCACGGGTTCCCTCTTTGTGCTCACTGGTCAAATGTAGGTTTTTTAGTCAAAATATAAGGTACTCTATTTTGTTCTTCTGCATATAATTTGTATGACTATTCTCGAATGTAAGACAACTTTAGTGAATTTGTAGCCGTAGCCCATTCCAAAAAAAATAAAAATATTTATTTCACCCTAAAATACGCTTAATTTGACAAAGCATCCTTAAAAGATACATAAATATAGAGAAATGCATGATTTTATTTCTTCCAGACAAATTTATCAAAACAAAATAACATCTTAATGTAACTATCTAAGGAATCAGACTCGCATACTGGAATAAGTTACAACAGATTTGTGCAGTGTGGCGCCATGAGACGTGTGGGTTTCTGAAAACACAAAACCTAGATAACGTTTTCTTCATATTCTTGTGAACACTCTCTGATGTTTGTTCTGCAAAAAATCCAAGAGGTTTCTGAATCTTGTTTAGGAACTCTTCTAAATGAAATTGTATGATGTGTCCTTTCCATCCAAACGAGAGATTCAACTTAAACTTTTCCTTCACATAACGAAATTATATGCAGAAGAAAAAAATAGAGTACCTTGTATTTTGACTAAAAAACCTACACATTTGACCAGTGTGCTCTGGATGTTGTTTTTTTTGGGAAAATTGCTCCTTAAACCCTTAGAAAAGAAAATTCCCTAAAATTTCTAGTAAGGAAGTTTTAAATAATCCAAGCAGCTTAATTTAGTTGAAAGTTGAAATCCCGAACCTTAAAAACAAATCCCGGGTTAATGGATTTGAATTAAAGAAAGAAAGAAATATTTGAAAATAAGAATTTAACGAATCTATGAACTGTTAAGTGCTGAATGATGCCATTTTTATTTAATATTGAAAAAGCAAATATTTTATTGTAAATATTAAGATTCCCAGAATAGCATAAATTGTTTGATGCATGCACCCAATATGAAAAGCTATATAACAATCTTCTATTCTTATATTATATTGATAAAAGAATTCACTCCCTCAGTAACTGCATTATTAACAGCTTAAAAGCGTCTAGAATAAAATTATGCCTAGAATTTTTCTTTTACAAGTACTTAATACTTTTGTAAAAAAAATTTGGTTTGGTTTGGCAAAGTTTATATGCAGGATCTTTCCTACTTTCTGAGAGGTACGTTTAAGAATATCTACTCGATATAAAGCAATATTTATCAATGCTTATTTGGAATTACCCTCTTCACTAAATAAATTTAGAAAAAATATGCCGATGCAAGAAAGTTTTAAAAACATATTTACAATTATCCAGAATAAAAAGTTTTATCGAAAATGAAACAATATCCGGTTTATCCGGTTTATAGGACGTTTAAAAAATATGTTGAACAATCATTTCTGACACCCCTAGACTTTGTACGACTATTTAATTCACCAAAACCATACTCCAGTCCTTCAATTATCATACAGGGAAATTTTCATCTTTCTAAATATCCCAGGGAAAGATCTTACATCTTCATTATGCGAAATTACGGGTACAACTTTGTGACCTCGTGGGTCTTCTTGATTATATTCTAAACTCTAGTTGGTGAAAACCAATTTTTAGAGAAAAAAAACTTTTCATTTGAAAACATGTAATATTTAAATCTTATTGAACAATTCAATTTGACGAAAAACTCAAAATGAAATGTAAGAAAAAAAAATTAATGTAAGAAGCTTACACTTGTTTTCATAATTTATGCTAGAATTGAAAACAAAGCAAGAATAAAATTCAAAAATGTAAAGTAAGATAATTAATTGTTGAAGACACGAAAAAGTACAATTCATTAAATTGGGATTCCTGCAAAATCATTTGATAATAGAAGAAAAAAATTTTAATTTTCAAATTTGTTAAAAATTCGTTTTGTTCGTTTTTCTTCAAAAACAAAATATTGCCGTCAATATATGGAAGAAGTATCTAAAAATATTAAAACAAAATATTGCCGTCAATATATGGAAGAAGTATCTAAAATATTAAAACAAAATATTGCCGTCAATATATGGAAGAAGTATCTAAAAATATTAAAACAAAATATTGCCGTCAATATGGAAGAAGATCTAAAAATATAAATACAAAATATTGCCGTCAATATGGAAGAAGTATATAAAAATATAAATACAAAATATTGCCGTCAATATGGAGGAAGATCTCAAAATATTAAAAAAAAATCGAAAAGAAGTAAAATCATAATTTTATTACATGGTTCAAACCAATAAGCAACTCTTATGTTTAATAAATAACAACTATATAGAAATAATCTTGTTACGGTTTTAAAGAGCCCCCAGAGAACAGTTTTAAATTAAAAAAGTGACAAATAATTAAAACAAAATTGTTTTGTCTCGGATTTCCAAAAACACAATCTAGAATTTTTTTCTTTCAAAGGATTTGAGTCTTTGGCACAAAATCAAATTTTCTAATCCCAATTATTTTGGTACTCGATAGTGAAAACCTTTTATATTTTAGACCGGGATTATTTTATTTAACACAGTTTATAGTTTATAATATAAAAGGTCAACAACATTGGGTTGTAAAGATAAAGTGATTAGAAAATCAGAGTTTGTGGCAAAGAATCAATTCCTTTCCTAGCTGCAGGTCAACTTATTAGGAAAGTTAGTATACACCGAACAGAAGTTTGATCGCACAAATAATATCATCCTCCCCCCCCCCCAGAACAAAATCCTAGTTGCGCCTTACCCCCCCACATGCACAGGGGGGGGGTATCAGGGGGGGTAGCAATATTGAGTTTACACCATAAACCTCTTATTTAAGTCAAATAAGACTTGGTCACCACTCAAGCAATTTTTGAAAGTTCTAAAAAAATCCCACGGAAAACTGACCATTTCCGTGAAATTTCTTAATTTAGGTATTTTATACACGAATTAGAGACAAAACAAAAACTCGGGTGCGCTTGCAATGCCCCCGCCCCCCAAATCTTTGATTAATGGTCATTAATCTATTTTTATATTCAGATTATCATAAATTCGTTGATATTTTGTTTTAAAAATTATGTTTTTTTATGGCTCTTGTGAACCAATATTGCGTAGTTACACTTACACAGGATCCATTCCTGGATAAATATATGAACGGTGGCCGAATTTTAAGAATTTGAGCCGTGGTTTAAATTTAAGCCGGGGCTTAATTGTGATTGGTTTCACTTAAAATTGTACCAAATGTTTCAAGATTTAAGCCGGCGCTCAATTTAAACCGGGTTTTGGCGGATTTAAGCCGCGACTTAAATTCTTTAAATTCGGCCTCGGGAAAAGTAATTATAAATTTAAATCATTATAAATCAATGCTACCTACAATTCATACAATGTTTATAAATTTTCCATTCTCATTATGAAACACAAGTCATATGTATTATGAAATTATAAAAGGAAGATTGCGACAAACACCAATCCCCCCCTGACCCTCTGAAATATACTAAATGTGCCCCCACCCGGTTGCCGATGGTTTGAATGCCTATAGTTTAGATACATCGATATAATATAACCAGATTCTGCGGCAATACAACAAAATTGTAAACTTAAACATTTAGACCTCAGTTCTGCAATTTTACAGCCAGAGGTAACATGCATTACTTAAGATTTACCAAAACGTTTTATTGGCTACCAACCTCAGATAAGAAAAATTTGGTCGAATTGTTGTTTTTTAGTTTTGCATATTTCTAGTTTTATTGTTTTTACTAACTATAATTTTCATGCTTTGCTTGTCTCTGTCTCTTCAGTGTCCAATAAATGTCAAAACGGCTGAACCGATGAGAACCAAATGTCAACATTTTTTTATTTTTGAAATGTGCAAGTTTTTTATACACCTTATGTCCCACGAAACATGACAGTGGCAAGACGACATGAAAGTCGTCTTTGAACTTTAAATTTGATTGTGACATTACTTTCACACTTAGGATTCTTGAAACAACAACCACAAAGATCTCCTAGTCCTAGCATTTCCAAAATGAGTTCTGCCTTTTTAGTGCTGCCAAGTGACACTATTACCGGAGATATTAAGATTTCAGAGCAGGGAACTTTAGATTGGGATACCTTTAATCCCGACTTCTTAATCCGAATTTAAAATGTGGACACTTTTAATTTCAATTGCTTAATCAGCTCTTTTTTGGATATAGTAGAGAAAAATAAAAAAAACCGGGTTTTCAAAATTAGAGAGTCCCTCAAATTTCAAATTTTCCGGCTTCTGCAACCCGACTCTGATTGGTTGAATTTTATACACTTTTAAGGGATACAAGGACAAGATTAGGTCAGTCTCGAGATTAAGATGAAGAGAGGATCAAGCATTGCTCGATATCCACCATTCTAAAATTCCCAGCTCCAGACAGATTTCAATTTTATTTAATAAAGCCAAAATTGTCGAAATCTATCTCCGGCAATATTAAACCCACAGAAAGGACAAACAACAATGTGGAAAGCCAAGACTGTAGGGTATGTAGTGATTCTAAACTTTAGAAATTTACATCTAAAATTTGATTTACGAATAAGTTTCACAAATTATTTCAAGGAACAAAGACGATCCTCAATTCGTCTCGCTACTGTCATGGGACACCCTGTTGAAAAAGCCGCAAAATTTGAGAATAAAAAATTATGATTTTCAGAGCACCAACAAATAGAAGCTAAAATTGTAAACTTTTAAAAAATCGATCAAATGAAATTTTTAAAATTTTTATCATCCATAAACCTTCCCTAATTGGTCATTTGAGGTCCCACAAAAAAATTGGGCTGGATCGAATCAGCCGTTTGGACGTTTATTGGATACAATGAAAGAAACCAACAAACAAGCAAAGTATGAATTTACTAGGCTTTTCGGGAGCTCCTCTATCTTAACTTTTAATTGTAGCTGGCTGATGGCCTATCTGTGAGCATCTTCACTTTGTACAGTGTAAAACATTTTTTTTAAGTTCGCGGACTTTTAAATATTTTAGTCTTTTACAAAAATCAAAAGCTTTTGGATTTAACTTTTTTTTCATTACCCTCTCCTTGGGCCAGGCTGGGTTCCACACAAAATTTGGGCCGGATCGGTTCAGCCGTTTGGACTTTTATTGGATACAAATAGACAAACAGACAGAAAGATAGATAGACACGCAAAGTATATATATAGATGTATGTATGTATATATATACCATTCCATCAGACTCTAGTAAATTGTGACTTTCATCAATATGTTTGTTGAACTAAAATATTTTCACGAACATTCCTTTTAAAAAATCCTTTATGTTTAGAATGAGGAGGAGTAAGATGTTTATGTTGGCTCTGCTTCCAGTTGCCCTGGGACAGGTAGTAAGTTTAAAGAAGAAATGACGAATTTTGTCTGAAGTTGTGGTTTAACGCCGCTTTCCCTCTTTAAAGAACTGTAAACTAGGAAAAATTAGATTTTTTAAAATGAATTGAATTGACCAAATAAAGTTTTCCTTATCCTGCAAATTAAATAAATAAACCAAACTTCACTTCACTTATCGTTTACATTAAAAAAATTTCTCTTGTTCAACTAAAAAACTCGATATTTTGACAGTCATCCAACTTTTGTTGCCAAATATGTTGAATATAAGAGAATTTTGTCATTCAAATTTTATTGCCAAATTTTGATTTAGAAATATGTAGAGTATTGATTTGCATTCGTCCTCCATGCATGGCAACCCCTCTTATTTTTTTACGCACAGCTTCCCTTTAAATATTGAATGTGTGTAGAAGGTTTCTGAAATCCCAGATGGTCCCAGGGGTGGAGGAGCAGTGTTCTCCTCATGTGGAGGAATCTTCAGCAGTTCCGACGATCTGTAAGTTTTACACATTTTTGTATTACTTAGAGTAATTTTTGTCCAATTTCAAGTTATTTTGTTTAATTTATTTCAAGTACTTTTGTTTTATTTTCAGTATGATTGTCTTATTAAGAGTATTTTTGTCATATTTCGAGTATTTTTATCTTATCTCGAGCATTTTTGTCTTATTCCTAGTTATTTTTAGGATTTCGATCATTTCTTAATTATTTCAAATATTTTGTAAGATTTTGAGTATTTTTGTGTTTTTCCAGTATTTATGTATTATTTAGAGATTTTTTTTCTAGTATTTTTTGTTTAATTTCGAGAATTTGTGTCTTATTTCAAGTGTGATTGTCTTAATTCTAGTACTTATTTATTTTATCGAGTATTTTTGACTTATTCTGAGTTTTCTGCCTTATTCTGAGTATTTTTGTCATATTTCCAGCTTTTGTGTCTTATTTCGAGTTTTTTTGTCTAATTTCAAATTCAGCATTTTTTTATTAATTCAGGTACTTTAGTTTTATTTCCAGCATTTTTGGCTTATTTCGAGCACTTTCGTATTATTTCGAGTTTTTTTGTTGTCTCATTTCAAGTTATTTTTTATTATTTTGAGTATTTCTGTCTTATTTCGAGTATTTTTGTTTTATTTCCAGCATTTTTGTCATATTTCAAGTAATTTTTGTTTTATTACGTGTATTTCTGTCTTTTTTGAGTATTTCTGACTTATTTCAAGAATTTTTGTCATACATTTCTCACTAATATTAATATTTATATTGCAGATGTTATGAAGTTGTAGTTAGTAAACTGACTGTACAGATGGGTCCTGACGGTACTAATGAAGATGTTATGGCAAAGGTAAAACCATTATACAGTCAAATGATTGTCATGTTTTTTCTTCTTTTACTTATAACAGGTCGCTAAAGATTTTTTATTTTGAAATTTAAAAAAGTAATTTAAAAAATTGTAAATGTCGAAAAGCAACAATTATTCCGTATAATATCTACGGAATTAGGGACCATTATTCCGTATAATCTACGGAATTAGGGACCATTATTCCGTATAATCTACGGAATTAGGGACCATTATTCCGTATAATCTACGGAATTAGGTACAATTGTTCCGTATAATCTACGGAATTAGGGACCACATTTCAGGAATTTGGGCTATACCGCTGACCTACCTTCCGCTGGTTCAATTCTTGAATCATTGATTTAAAGGAAAAGAGGATTTTAATCTGTGTTTATATTTAGAACCGGGGGTAGGGTAGTTCACCGACCTCTCTAATTCATTAAATTCGGTCCCAGAGAATACAAGTTTTTTTGGAGGGATATGAACAACAAAAACCTTGAATTTTTTATGACAAAAAAGTACAACAAAAAAATACAGCAAAAAAGCCGGACAAGTTTGTATAGCGTGTGATGTATAATTATGAGGTCTGTAGTTCATCCTTAAAATTTGAATTCCCAGAACTTTATAACTGGTTTTTGTCATAGCAAACCCAGTTTACAGATAAGGAAAGAAAAGACAGAGAATTCACAAAAAGAAGTTTGGCAAGTTTGAATGTTGTTCTTTAAAAGTTTAATTTTCAAATCAGTAGCTAACAAAGGATTTTTTGTTTCCTTCTTGCTTAAATTTTGATGAAAGAAATCTGAAATATCATTTTTTTGTAAAACTAACTAAAATCCAAGGTAAATAAGTCTACTATATTGAACGATGAAAAGTATTATTAAAGGGACTGTAAGCGTACTTTCATGTAACCCTCCACATTTATATCTTTAAATCTTTGATTGGTCGGGGATGATGAAATTATTTGTTTTATCTCTACTAAATGCTTGAAATTGTTGAACAAAACACTGTCCAAGCTTTTTTATATCTACTGCAATTCTCAGAAATAATATTTAGTTGGACATAGAATATTCGGGATCTTCGAGAAACTTATTCAACTGCGTCGTTCCAGTTTTTCGGCAATTTAATCACTATTTTAGAGATAAACACTTGGAGTTTCCTTGTAATTCAGATATTCCTCTCTTTGCATGGAGGGTCCACTTGAAATACGCTTACAGTCCCTTTAAATTCACTGACCTCAGGGGTTCTTGTCCTATCTGAACAGTCTGTGTTGTTTTATTTTTATAAAAGATAATCTATTGTTTAGATCTGTGCGGATGATAAGAAAACCTGTTGTGAAACTCCGGTTCTCAGCTCGGCTTTGTCCGACGACTGGAGTTCAAATGATCTTGAAACATGGACAAAGAAATATTTTGGAAACTGCATGTATGATTTTAAAAATAATAACCAATCTTATAAACCAGTCTTATTTCTTATTCAAAATTTGATTGTTTTTCTTTTTTCAACTTTTTTGCTTTCTTGCTACAGAAAATCCAAAAACAGTAACAGTTGTCTTTGTTTTTTTCTTTTATTGTATAATATTTTCTTATAAAAATTGTAAATTATATACAGGGTTACCCACAAAGGATGAGACTTTAAAGACGACGCTAAACTCTAAAAATTTGACGAATTGAGGCTTGATTTTTGGTTTCTGTATTCAATTGAGTATTTTGATGGTTAACTTTGATGATTAAGCACAGAAATACCCCAGTTTTGGCCTGCAAGAAAACGGACTAAACAAATTCCGTAAACTCGTCTCTGAAGTCTCATCCTCTGTGGGTAAACCTGTATATTATCAGAAATCTGGAATAACAGTTAAAAGTTTAAACCTCTTTGTAAGTTATAATGAAAAGAATAACGAAAACAATAACCATTTCACTATTTTTTAAAAATTATTTACAAAAACACCAACAGATATTATAATTTTTTATTTTTACAGTGACAAAAAGTTCAAGATCAAAAATGGATTAGAACTTACTCTGTCAAAGAAGGTATTTAACTATTATGACAGTTGACAACGAACTTAAAGATTAAAAAAAAATAACAAAATCAATCTAAAACTAAAAAAATTTAAAACGACAGTTAACATAACAATAACAACAATAAAATTCCCGGGAAACATTTTTTTGAAAATGCGCCAATTCGAAATAGAAAAATCCGCCAAAAGCAATTAAATCTTTGCCACAAACTAAAATTTTACAAGCTTTAAACCTTTAATATTTTAAACTTTGACTATATGGTTGGACAAACAGCACTCATAGTTTGAACTACCCTAAGGTCTACGAAATTAGGTTGACAAGATATAGGAATAATAAATTTAAAGATTTTGGCAAAGACTCAATCATTTAAAATTGCCGACTATTAGAGCAATAGTTAAAAGCTAAAATTTGTAATAGGAGATAGGTAAAGGAATTGGGGTTTTGGCGCAAGCTCTGATTTTTTAATCCCTATATCTATTTAACCCTATGTCGTAAACCTTTGATATTTCAAACTATGAATTCTGTCAGAACAAATATTCTAAGTTTGAAATATCAAACATTTAAACCATTTGAAAGATTTGGGGACTAGAAATTTTTTATTTTGTGTCACAAACTCATTTCCTTTAGCTGATAATCATCAAAAAGAATTTTCTAACATGAAAGTTTTATATTTTTTAATTTAAAAAAAAGTTACCATTAATATCTGGTTCTATTCTAAACAATTTGTAATATTTGTAATTGTCCAGGGTGTGGATACTCTAGGAGTGACCTCTCTGTTTATTGATGCTACAACTATAGGAGAGGGGAAGACTAAACCTATTGAAATTGAAAGGTGATCTTTTGTTTTACAAATACAAAGGTATGCACGTCAAACTAGAGTAAATTTCACTTCAGATTGAAATCATATCTGTTTTCAATCATAAAGAATTTTATTTAAGAGTTATTGAGAAAAAAATGTTTTGAATTGCTATTCATATATCCGGATATAACTCGTGCATAAAATTCAAACTAAAGGAGCTTCGAGGTCACAAAGTAGTGTCGCATAAAATCTTTCATAGTTAACTGTGCTGAGCTGAGAACTTAATAGAATGGTGGATATCGAGATTAATGCTTAATCCTCTCTGTTTCTTAATCTCGAGACTAACTTAATCTTGTGTTTGTGCCCTGAAAAGTTAATAAACTTCAACCAATCGCAGTGGCGTATCAGAAGCCGGGAAATTTGAAATTTTGCGCAACATTTAATGAGAGTTCTCCTATTGGATTAAGATTAATAAATAAAGATGGGAGGGACTTTCTAATTTTTAAAACCGGTTTTTGATTACTATATTCAAAAAAGAGTGGATTAAGGAAAAAATTAAAAGTGTCCACATTGGATATTCGGATTAAGTAGTCTGGATTAAAGGTATCCCATTCTAAAATTCCCAGCGCCGGTTCACTAGACGGACTAGTACGAGTAAATAAGGTGTAAGCCGTATGATTATAAAGAATTTGACATCAGACTGAAAAAAATTATTTATTTTATTATTCATGTAAAATAATCAAGTATAATGAGTTTTGAATTTTGATTTAAACATGTTTTTTTTTGACTAAAAAGATATAAATAGCTTCAAAATGAAGTTTATTTTTTAATATTTTTATTTTCAATTTAACTTCTAATGGCCATGGAGATTTTTTTTCAACGCATTTTTGTTGTAGCCATTGTTGCAGAGGAAGAGATAAAGAACTTCTTCTTTAAGCCTTTCCTTTATCATTTTTACTTCACTATACTTCAGTCCATAATTGGCTTCCTCTGTGATTCCATTCCATTAGCAAATGAAAGTTTAAAACTGCAGGGTTCTGGTTAGTTTAAGGTTTAACGTAATTAATGTCAAGAACTTCTTACAATTCTCGGTTTGCCCGCACCAATTTAAAGACTGGGAGAGATAAAAACTTTCAACAGTTTTATGTTGAATAGTCAACTTGTGCAAGGATTGGAAGGAAGAAACTGAGAAGTCGCCTCAAACTCTGCGTCTTGAGATATTTCAAACTATAAGTTTGTCAATGATAAAATCCAAAGTATGAAATACTAAGGTTTACGGCATTAGATTGGAAAAAAATTGTTTGTTGCGAGTAATAAGCTTTGATGACTGTAGACTGTTGACTGTAGACTGTAGACTGTAGATACATTAATTGAAGATACTTAATAAAATTAAAAGCAATTAAAGTTTGAGAGTCAAAAAATAATAAACTTAAGAACTTGTACTTTTCCCAAAATATTTTGTTGAATTTATTGCTTTAAATTAAATAGAACAGTTTTTATGCTAAACTTAAACTGCAGCTAATACAAATTTGCAACTTTTCCTTTAAAAGTTTGATCAAGTAGTTTTTAGTTAGAGCAGAAATTAATAGCGAAAAGTTTTAATTGTTTTTTTTTTTGAAAACTTTCCCCCAATTCATGTCCAACACATTACAACTTGGCATCAGGTTTTGCAACAAACAAAACTGAGGAAAAACAAACAAAAAAAACTATTTTGATTTTCACCTTTTTTATTAAGGAGTAAGAAATAAAAGTCTTATTTAGTTAATCTGCATTCTATCCTGTTTGGCCTGTTTGGTTGGAAAATAAAGAGATTGTAATCAATTGTTTAGATTTAATTCTTAATTCTCCTAAACTTTTTTTTGTTTTAATCCCACTGTTGACCAAATTTATGGCCATTGTCACAGGAGACCACATGTAGTTATGACAAGATGTTTAGGGCCATTGTTACAGGAGACCACATGTAGTTATGACAAGATGTTTAGGAGACCATTGTTACAGGAGACCACAAGTAGTTATTGATAAGATGTTTAGGGCCATTGTTCCAGGAGACCACATGTAGTTATGACAAGATGTTTAGGAGACCATTGTTACAGGAGACCACAAGTAGTTATGACAAGATGTTTAGGGCCATTGTTACAGGAGACCACATGTAGTTATGACAAGATGTTTAGGATCTTACAGGAGACCACATGTAGTTATGACAAGATGTTTAGAACCATTGTTAGAGGAGACCACATGTAGTTATGACAAGATGTTTAGGACCATTGTTACAGGAGACCACATGTAGTTATGAAAAGATGTTTAGGATCTTACAGGAGACCACATGTAGTTATGACAAGATGTTTAGGAACATTGTTCCATGAGACCACATGTAGTTATGACAAGATGTTTAGAACCATTGTTAGAGGAGACCATATTTAGTTATGACAAGGTGTTTAGGGCTATTGTACAGGAGACCACATGTAGTTATGACAAGATGTTTAGGACCATCGTTACAGGAGACCACATGTAGTTATGACAAGATGTTTAGGACCATTGTTACAGGTGACCACGTGTAGTTATGACAAGCCTCCAATGAACGGAAAATTTCGTCTCCTAAAATAGAAAGATAAAAACCTCATATAACGTCACTGATTATAAAAGCGAAAGTGACGTCTTATAAGGTTTTTATCAAACTATCCTAGGAGACGACATTTTCTGTACATTGGAGCGCATCGGCAGTAACAAACCTTACTACAATTCATTGATATTGCATGCTGTACACCTTGATAAGGATGTTTAAAAGTTTGCACGGTACTTCAAATTAACTTTTCAGTGAATAATAATTTATTTATAGATTTGATTGTGGTAAGTATAATATTGGAGGGAAAGCTGACGCTGCAAACTCTACTTCTTCACAATCTCAGGAATATCGTCTTTACAAGATTAATCTTAAAGATACTTTTTATTTGCTATTTCATTGAAACATGTCAAAAGAAAAATTTTAAATAAAACCCCGGAATTTCGGAAACTTATGGCGTGTAATTACATTTGATAAACTTCTTTCGGCAACTTTCAGTTATAAATTCAAATTTTATAAGTCCCTCCGTCGTTAGGCCTAAACTATGTCAGGCTGAAAAGCCTTGATCTAGACGGGATCGTGATGGCGTACCCCATTTAGATCGAGGAGCCCACGGGACCTCCCTAGCTTCTTGAATTGAATTGAATTGAATAGTATACAGGAAAAACATGGACACAGTAGAAGTAATTAAGAAAACATGAATCCTCCGATAGACTCGAAAAGTAAATGGCCTAGACTGGGAGACTAAAAGAAACGGATCTTGTCAAAAAAATATCCTTACATCGAGGATTTCTTTGTCATAAATAAAAATGTAGGCTAATGTAATTTATTTTAGATTTTCCTAAAAAAAAATACACATCTCATAAAAATATTTGATGCCTGGCATTATGTTCCGATTTGAAATGTTAAGTAAAGACCTTTAAACTTATAGTTTTGCCGAACCTCTCCGTATGAATATGAAAGAGTCCAGGTTGTTAATGTAACCGTTGGACCTGATGGTACAGATGACAATGTCAAGGTAAATAAGAACATTTTTAATACTTTTTTATGTTTTAACGCCATGATATTTTACATTATCAAACTTAAATTAGAAAAAGTAATGATCGTTGATAAACTTGTTTGATGCTATTCAAAAACTTTTTAATTGTGGTATGAGTTTAGTTATTTTATTTCAGTTTATTTAATAACTTTTGCAAATGAAGCATTTTTATGAAAAGTTAGATAATTTGAACTTTGGTCGTTTTTCTTTAAAATAATCTTCATTTCTGAAAATGTTTTTTTGTTTCTATTTAATTACCTCAAGACCTGATATTACATTTGTTAATCTCATTTTGTGTGGCTTGTACTGTTGTACAGTTGTTGTAGAATATATCAATACAATGAGGACAACTATCGATTTCAATTTTGATTTCTTTCAAGCAGTGATGGATAAACATGAACATGGAAACAAAATGAATCTGTCAATTATTAGTTTTTCTAATTTGTTTCTTGTAAACTTTAGAAAAGTCGTCTTCATTGAATATATGATATAATTGCCAACGGTGAACTCCTACATAAAATAGACCTATTATCCTCTTTGATAATATAAACCGCTAATGAAATTGTAATTTCTAACTGTTATCTATTTCCAAAAAGTGGATGATTTAAACTTTCTATATTTCACTTAAATTCTAACTACAAAGAAATGCATTCTGTTTGTAATGATATTATATAAATGCTCTTTTTACACCTTTTAAATATTCAATAATTCAATGAAATAAATAGCAAATACGAAAAATCAAGTATACAGTAATTTTTGGTAGCATTTGATAATAATGGTGACAACAATTATACGAATTTAAACTGATAAGTTTAAAAATGGTTTGTCGAAAAATATTATTTTGTTAATTTATTCAATTTTTAGATTGAAATTTGCTCCGACGTGAACACTGTATGCTGCAAGGCCAAGATCAGGTCAGGATAAATTCTTTCTCGAAAAAAAATATTTGAATATTTTTTTCCGCGGATTTTTTAATGTTAATGCTTTATTGAGTTTTTCTAAAACTAATATTTTTTAGTTCTCTTCTGTCCGACGACTGGAAGAAAAACAATATTGAGGTAATATTAAATGTCGTCTTTGAGAGAATTCATTTTGTTTTGTTGTTGAGTACAATCTAAAGAATTGATGTGTTAGGTTTGGAAAGAATCTAATCTAGGAGATTGTAAGAACATGCAGTACAAAGTAAACAAGGTAAACAAAGAGAATGTAATATCCAAGGTTATAATGGAAGGAAAGTTAATTGCAGTTGCGTAAACTCTGTGTACATATTGAAACCAGCTCGACTCTCTGGGCGGAATTTGTAATCAAGAATAGATGCATCAGTGTTAGTCTAGTATCCGAGGAGGTTAAAAGCATTGAATTTTGTTAATTTTGATAATTCACATAATAGTTTCCTATGACGAGAATATTTCATTGATTTTTTATGTGAAAGATGGATACCATGTCAGGCTCGACATCCGTTTTGTGTTTACATTACTGCCCAGAGACAGTACACTGCAGCACACAAGATGCGTACACCTCTTAAATAACTTTCCTTGCATTATAACCTTGGAAATATCTAAACTTTATAAAACCTTCAACGATTTTTTTTATTTTATAATATCTTGCAACGAATAAACCCACCGCTGTGAGTTTTTCAAAGTTCGCAATACAAAGCCTAAACAATTCGATCCAGCTAACTGATATTTTGTGCATAAAATGCATTAAACGTAATCGATTAACACTGAATAAACTTTACGCAGTGTGCGAGTAAACATGCTTATAGTAAAATTACATAAGACATTGGTAAATACTAAATACTTGTACAGATTCGGACCATGTATCTATGCGTGCTTGACATACTTTTTAAGGTCCAATTAAAATTCATTTAAAACAACGAAATGTCATCGACAATAAATACTCAATTCAATGAATCTTTATACATTACTAGGGAAAAACGGGCTCAGGTCATAGAAATATTACAGTTTTTCTAATAAACAGCACCATACTAAATAAACAAATTATTTACAAAGACGATATCAAAATCGACACTCAATTCATATGTTTATGACACCCTCATGAACCTGTAACCTGTAATTAAATATAATTAAATCAAGTACTGTGAATATGTACATTTTAGGCTGTGGACGGTGGTCTTAGATTTACTCTGAGTAAGGATGGAAAAGACGACCTCTCTGTAAACAATGTAAGTTAATCCTCTATTACTACCGTGTCAAACCAATCACATTCAAAAGCTATAAGAATTGGCAAGATATCCAAAACAAAAGTTTTCTCTTCGGGTCAAACTTCTTGAAAAACTGTGATAAAATGTTTATTGGCCTAATTGGCCCCACCGCAAACTAGATAGCAGGGGAAGGTGAACTTTATGCGACATCACTGGTACAACTTTGTTGCATTTTACTATTTATACTTTTATGCACGTTTAACAATTTATACTGTTATACACATTTAATAATTTACATTTTATACACATTTAAAAATTTATACTTTTATACACATTTAACAATTTATACTGTTATACACATTTAACAATTTACACTTTTATACACATTTGACAATTTACACTTTTATACACATTTAAAAATTTATACTGTTATACACATTTAATAATTTACACTTTTATACACATTTAACAATTCATACTGTTATACACATTTAACAATTTACACTTTTATACACATTTAACGTTTTACACTTTTATACACATTTAACAATTTATACTTTTATACACTTTTAAAAATTTATACTGTTATACACATTTTAACAATTTTTACTTTTATACACATTTAACAATTCATACTTTTATACAAATTTATCAATTTATACTTTTATAAACATTAAACAATTAATACTTTTATACACATTCAACAATTATACTTTTATAAACATTTAACAATATATATACTTTTATGCACATTTAACAATTTATACTTTTATGCATGTTTAACAGTTTATACTTTTGTTTACATTTAACAATTTATACCTTTATTCACATTTAACAATTTATACTTATATACACTTTTAATAATTTATACTGTTATACACATTTAACAGTTAATACTTTTATACACATTAAAAAATTCATACTTTAACACAAATTTATCAATTTATACTTTTATAAACATTAAAAAATTAATACTTTTATAAACATTAAACAATTAATACTTTTATAAACATTTAACAATATTTATGCATTATACACATTTCACAATTATATACTTTTATAAACGTTTAACAATTTATACTTTTATACATGTTTAACAGTTTATACTTTAATACACATTTAACAATTTATACTTTTATACATGTTTAACAGTTTATACTTTTATACACATTTAACAATTTATACTTTTATACATGTTTAACAGTTTATACTTTTGTTTACATTTAACAATTTATACTTTTATACACATTTAACAATTTATACTTTTATACACATTTAACAATGTATACTTAAATAAACATTTAACAATTTATACTTTCATTATTTTATACAACCTTTCTTTTAGATAATCATTAACACTGTTGGAGCGTACGGTGATCAATATAAATACGAGTGCGGAGAATTCAAGCTTGAAAGTCAGGGTCAGCCCTGTGTACCTGGAGTAAACTGCAGTCAATCAAAGGTCAGTTTGATTCCATTCTGTTCTATTCTATTCTATTCTATTCTATTCTATTCTATTCTATTCTATTCTATTTTATTCTATTCCGTTCTATTCTATTCTATTCTATTCTATTTTAATCTATACTATTCTGCTCTATTCTGCTCTATTCTATTCTATTCTTTTCTTTTCTTTTCTTTTCTATTCTATTCTATTCTATTCTATTCTATTCTATTCTATTCTATTCTATTCTATTCTATTCTATTCTATTCTATTCTATTCTATTCTATTCTATTCTATTCTATTCTATTCTATTCTATTCTATTCTATTCTATTCTATTCTATTCTATTCTATTCTATTCTATTCTATTCTATTCTATTCTATTCTATTCTATTCTATTCTATTCTATTCTATTCTATTCTATTCTATTCTATTCTATTCTATTCTATTCTATTCTATTCTATTCTATTCTATTCTATTCTATTCTATTCTATTCTATTCTATTCTATTCTATTCTATTCTATTCTATTCTATTCTATTCTATTCTATTCTATTCTATTCTATTCTATTCTATTCTATTCTATTCTATTCTATTCTATTCTATTCTATTCTATTCTATTCTATTCTATTCTATTCTATTCTATTCTATTCTATTCTATTCTATTCTATTCTATTCTATTCTATTCTATTCTATTCTATTCTATTCTATTCTATTCTATTCTATTCTATTCTATTCTATTCTATTCTATTCTATTCTATTCTATTCTATTCTATTCTATTCTATTCTATTCTATTCTATTCTATTCTATTCTATTCTATTCTATTCTANCATGAACATCAGATATGACTTTCATGGGTCGCGATCAAGAGCTAAAGTGATTAGCTTTCAGCCTATACCCCCTTTCATTTTTCCTTTACTGTCCCTTTAATTTAATCGTCTAATATTATTAGAATTAATAATCGTAAAATAATTCTAGTTCCGGTATTTCTAAAATGTTGTCTGCTTTCAATATTGTCGGAGAAAAGAAGAATTTTTTGTTAAGATTTCGAAAATTTGGTTTTATTAAATAACTTGAAATCTGAACTAAATTCTTAATATCTTTGGTAATACAGCGAAAACCGGAAAAGCGTGGAATAGGAAAACGACATTTATTAAAATACTTCATCGTATTTGATGTTGTTGTATACAAAAGAAATAGCTTTACTAGTATCTAAAGGAGAATTTGTGATTATTGTTTCAAGAATTATAAAGATAAAAGTAAGTTGATTGAGCATGGAATGCTGCAAATAACTTCAAAGATCAAAGACGACCTGAACCCCGTCTTTCTACTGTCAAGTTTAATGGGACATCCTTTATAAATGACAAAATTCATTGAACCTTAATTTATGAATGAATTGGTTCAGAGCATCAACAAGAATCGCCTCTAGCACAACAAAGTAAGTAATCCTAAACCTAAACTATTTTTTTTGATTTCAAGAAAATCTATATATAAATTTGGCTTGTCTGTCTGTGTGTTTGTATCCAATAAACGTCAAAACGGCTGAACCGATCGGGCCCAATTTTTTGTGGGACATAACGTGACCACAGGGAAGGTTTATGAATGATAAAATTTTTTTTAAAATGTGTTTTAAAGGTTTTTAATTTTGTAAAAAAATTTAAATTCTTGAAAATCCGCAAAATTTTTTTCTACTTTGTTTTAAAATGTAAACAAAAAGAACATGTTCAAAATTTAAATAGAAGATGAGCGCGAAGCGCCCTAAAAGCCTAGTAAACTAAGTTCTCAGGGCAAGTTTTAGAAATATATTCATAACTGGAAAAGGTAAAATCTATATATAGCGACATTACCCGAAAACACACAATTTCATTGATTAATAATAAAATCATTGTTCTAGGGCTACAACCACTAGACCTCCTTTCAGATCAGGATAAGGTAATTTAATCTATCTTTTGTACAGTACACACCCCACTGCATGATTCGACCCGGTACAAAAGTACCGAATATGATTTCATTCGTGCCGTCCAGTCTGGACTAGAAGGTGTAGGGTCGACCCAACACGTTTTATGCAACAAATGTGGCGTAGCCTGGCAAAATCACTGTGTATAATTACAGTACAGTTAAGTACATTGCAGCACAGTACGTTCTTATCTATTCTATAAACGGCGTTACCGAAAGTATATTTTGATGCCGTTTACGAGCTGTTTACTATCATTTTATGTAAAAATAGTGGGAAAAATTAGAAGACACCATTATCTATGATTATAAATAAACATGAAATTCATTACATTTTAAACAGGAAAAATACCGAAAGTCACCGTTATTTTTAAGCACATCTGTTCATGCTTTTTACCGTTAATTTCTTTCATGAATGATTGTTTTCGTTCATTTCCGTATGATTTCAAAATTAACAATTTTTATCGTTCGTTAAACTTTATATTTCTTATATATATCTTATGGAACGATTGCCTGTCTTAGTCGCATTATGGTACTTCGCTTGAATATGATCAACATTTATCATCCTCAAATAATTCAACATTTTTTTGTATTGATTATCAATAATTTTTATTTTATTTTTAGGAAATACATCCATGTTCGATTTGTTCTACCACGCTGCATAAAATTTGGAAACTTAAATTCGATGAATTGTATTTATATTGTTTGCTATAATATGTAATCTTAATCGTAAAATATCTTTAAATATTCTGAAATAAATATTTTTCCTGCACATTATTGAATTTATTTACAGGGGAAACCTACATAGTTAGTATACGTGTGAACCAGAATACTGTGAGATAAGAAGACGACATTATTAAGTTTACTTAATGTTGTTACAAATCCGATAGTTTCACAAGTAACTTAAATAAACACTTAATAAGTTGAATGGGTTTGTGTACACTGTAAAATTGCTGTACCTCCTGTTCATTGGACTATTTAAAGTCGGTTTCCTACTCCTGAATTTTCTGTTTCTCGTCTTTGAGCTTTTAAACCATTTGTGGCATTCTTATTGGAACCTATTTTTTCAGGCATGATGCTTCGCAATTCTAAGATGTAATCTGCTTTAATAATTTCCGGAGATAACAAAAGTTTTATTCACATTTGAATTTTTTCGATAAACCATAATTGCCTAAATTTGAACGAAATTTCTTATGATTTTAAAAGCAAAAGAAACAGGCCACGTTTGATAGCAACTGAATCTACAGATTAATTGCAAGAATTTCTGTGTTTTGACTAGATTACTCTCAAACAGATATATCTATGTTTAGGAAGTTGGAATAATAATATATAAAATTCTTTGAGTTGACTAATTAAAAAAAATCACAGTATACACGCCATATTATATTAACCCATATAATTGTGTGAGAAAATAAATTTTTTGTAATAATAATAATAATTTTGTGAATATGAGGAATCAGTGTCCGAATTTAATGAATTTAAGCCTCGTCTCAAATCACCCAAAAACCGGTTTCAATCTTGAAAAACTTGATACAATTTTAAGTGGAACCAACCATATTTGAGTCGCGGTTTAAATTTAAGCTCAAATTCTATTCGGCCTCCGGTTATTTTGTTCAACCTAAGCACAAAATTCTAGACATCATATAATACTTATAGCACGTTGATGTTACGTTAGCCCCGGAGGGGGGGGGGGGGGCAGATAGATTTCCCCTCCAATTCTAAATTGAATCGAATAAAAATTATTATTGAATTTTTACGTTTAGATTAAATCTGATTCCATCCAATGTAAATTGAAAATTATTAATATTGTTTATTTCGGGTGAAAATTTAAATAAAAAATCAATGAGGATGCAAGTTACATCATGTTTCAGCTGCGTTTCTTCTCGTTAAAAGGTTGGTTCGTTGCATTTGGTTTAGATGTTGCTGCTGTGATGATGCTAGTTGCTGATGATGTTGTTTGTTGTGGTAGACTTGGTGGAATATTATCTAGTTCTACCTCCACGCTAGACTTCCTTCTATATTGCACAACAATATTTTTCAATTTTGAACAAATTTTGAAAATATTTTGAAAATATTTGAATTAAAGATCCAATCATGTTTTTCAATCAGTATTTGTTTAAGATTTGAGAAATCCGTAGATTTAAACGGAAAAACCTGCGAATTTTTTTCTGATCTTTATGTACCCATGGTTTCGATCGAAATTTATACATATTTAGGATCAAATTGTTATATTTGATATATTTGGGTCTGTTGTTAGTATTATCATTACCAAAGCGGACTTAGTCTCAAGATTATTACATTATATATTTGACTTCTGTAGTCAAATCTAATTATATTGTGGATTCCTGAATACAGACAACCGGCGGGAACTGAACTTTTTTATACTGAAAAAAATATCAATGAAAACTTTGCTAAAACAGAGTAGATAACTTTTTTCCTGCAATTATTATCTATTTTTTATTTGACATTAAAGGGAGTGACCGGCTATGTAAGGTAATTGAACTGAGTAGGCTGTGTTGTGGAAAACTTCTTTCGGATTCATTTGAGACATATTACTTTATTTTTCGTTGTCGTTATTTAATAATTAAAAAAAAAACTAATTCTGAAAACGTATCCACCCCCAAAGCAGGAGTTTTGAACGTCGAATTTGCTCTTAAACTCAGGATTTACAGATCTTTAAAAGTTTAATATAAGTGAAGCCGAAAGAGGCTTTCCACAACACTGCATACTCAGTTCAATTACCTTACATAGCCGGTCACTCCTTTTAAAGAAAACGAAAGTTGGAGTTATTTTCTGAATTTATTGAAAGCCCAGGACCTGCTGCGAATGCTGGACTGTGTTGGCAGACCAAGATAAAATCTTTTAATACTCCGAATAATTCTTGATTTCATCACCACTATCAAGAATATGATAAACCCCTGAAATCACAAACAACTTTGATTATCTTTTTTAGAGAAATTTAATCTTTCTTTATGCATCTCACAAATAATAAAATGCATAGAGTTATTGAAAGAGAAAGAGAATATAGAATTATTTGGTTTGTTGTATCCGAGTTTTGTATTAGTTAGAATTTTAATAATTTTAAATAAACTGTTTTCTACTGACCCAACAATATACAATAAATTGAATGCTGGTAGAGGTTCTCATATGTAGATTCAAAATTAAAGAATATTTCACCCTTAACATGTTTTATGTTTCCAAAACCGAGGTGACCAAATCATTCAGGAGTCGGCAATCAAGGATTCCAGTAACTGGAAGGGATGGATTATTCCAGAGAGTGATCCCTCAGAACATGAAGCAGATGTATGCGCTCCAGTTACATCGAACATGGTCAAGAAACTAATTAATGGGCTGAAGACAGAGCGTGCTCCAGGGATAGATGGAGTTTCATGTCAAATGTTAGTGTATGCGGGTCAGGGAGCCATAGATCTCCTTACTTGCATGTACAACAACATGCTCAGTTTAGGTACAGTCCCAGAGATGCTGTCAATAGGACGTATGACCTTGATTGATAAGAAATTACCATCACAGGTAGTTACGGGTAAACGTCCTTTAACAGTGTCAAGCGTTGTTCTTAACGTGTTCACTAAGATAATCCATGAAAGAATGAACAGAGTATGCGAAGAAGAAGGGTATTATGGACCTATCCAATTTGGATTTAGATCTGGTAGGTCAACCACTGATTGCGTTTTTATACTTCTTGCAGCCATAAGGAAGGCCAAAAAACGAAACCACGTGATTTCTTTAGCATTCTGCGACATCGCCAAGGCTTATGACTCGGTGAACAGGGAGTTGCTATACACAAAATTGGATGCAGTAGGTTTTGGTGGTAGAGTTAAGTCAATCATCCAAGCCATGTATTACAATGACTCTGTACAAGTCCGAATTGGGAGTGGGTTGTCTTCCCCATTATGGTTCACAAGAGGAGTCAAACAGGGTTGTGTATTGTCACCACTCCTATTTGCTTTGTACCTGTCGGGGTTAGGTAAAGCACTTCATGCGATGAAGGAGGGAATCAATTTCGAAGGGTTAATAATATCCGCCCTTATGTTTGCGGATGATTTAGTCCTCATTTCTAGAACAAGGATACGTGGCATGAATAGACTTTTGCGTGCGGTACATAAATTTTGTCAAGATATGCATATGAAATTGTCTGTTGATAAAACAGTCATGCTGTCGACAGGAACAGGAAATACTTCCTGGAAGATTTCAGACTCAGAGCCGGTCTTGGAATCAGCTCTTGTAGCTAAGTACCTGGGAGTGGAGGTAGGCGTGAAAGGGAGAAATCTGGTCAAAGCTCGGGAAGCCAAAATGATACAAACGGCTCGAGCTTACGCTCATACTATCATGGGGTGTACTAGGGTTGGTCTGGACAGATCCTTGACGGCAAGTACTCTATGGGAGTCATGCGCCATACCATCTATCCTATGGTTCGTCTTGCAGCTCCCATCTTCGGCTTCCAAAGTTTCAGCCTATTTGGATGCAGGCATGAAACCTTTCGACCTAAGGCTGAAGGCCAGGCAACTATTGTTTCTCCACGCAGTTAGTAGGCCTAGGAAAGACAAGCTAGTCCGTATGGTTGTTGAATCAATCCTCGCAGACACACTTGATCCCTGGACAGCTCAGGTACAGGAAGGAATTAATAACCTCCCCCTACGGAACTACTTCTCAGCTAACAAGAGACAAATCAAGGAGGCCATCAAGCAATACCAAGTCAACACAGTACGATCCTTGAAGGCAGGGTTTAGTAGCCTGACATGGATGAGTGAGCCAGTCAGATGGTTCACGCTACAGCCGCATGTGAACGACTCCCAGGAGAGCAGAACCATTAACAGGTTCCGGGCTGCAGATGTAGGACTAGGAAACAGACGTCCAAACTCCTGGGGCTACCAATATACAAATTGCCCACTTTGTGAAGAGGATGGAAATGTGTTCGTACTCAACGAACTACATGTCATTCTGTGCTGTCCTTCCATTGGATTTGAACGATGGACTAGAGACATAGACAAGTACATTGGGGAGTGCAATGTACGAGGCCTTTATTCTCCAGGAGAAATTATGAAAGGTTTTTTGGGGGGTGATGGAGCTGACAATGTTACAATGATGGGCAGGGCAAAGGACCTGAAATGCTTACTTGATGCTTGGCTATGTTTGGTAGCTCCAACTTAAAAGGTAATGTCAGGTCACCTAGTACTTCCCTGGTAGGCTGTGGTAAGATACACCTCTGGACTCTGATCCTGCCACGCCTCCTGGTAGTATCTCTCCATTATGTGTTTTGGAGGCCGGGGGGGCAGGGCTTAAGTTACTTAACCCCTTGGGCGGTCTGGGTCTCCCATATTGGGGGGATTTTCAGATTTAACTCTTTATCTTTATCTTTATGTAATAAAAAATAAAAACAAATATTGTAAAAATTATACCTGTGAAGCATTGGCAATATCGAATACTATTGAAGATTTCCACACAACCTTTGTGCCAATACCCCAGGCAATTGCCCAACTAAAAATAATATTGTTAATCGTTACCATTCGTACATTTGTACAGTTAAAGCTTCATTCGTACATTTGCACAGTTAAAGTTTCATTCGTACATTTGTACAGTTAAAGTTTCATTCGTACATTTGTACAGTTAAAGTTTCATTCGTACATTTGTACAGTTAAAGCTTCATTCGTAAAATTGTACAGTTAAAGCTTCATTCGTACATTTGTACAGTTAGAGCAAGAAAACTGTGGAGTGTGAAGACGACATTATAGCAATACTTAATCGTATTTGACCTAGTAACAAGGCATATGGTTATACTACAGGATGTCCCAAAAAACATGGGAATTCAGTGAGGAATTCGATATCGTCTTTGTTATGAATTAGCATTGTAATACCTAATTTCAAAAGCCATAATATTATTATGTCTGCTAGAGTTTAATTTATGAAAAGGGTAAAGACTGTAAAGATGTGTTTATAATGTGTCCGCAAGATGAACAGTGAAGACGGACAAGTTAACTCTGTTTGTATACTGCAATTTTCTTGTTTTACTAAGTACACCCGTATGCAGTCAAAACATAAACAAACAAAATGTGAACATAGCAAACGAAACTCTTACAGATTACAGCTTTCTCAGATAGGTATCACTATACGAAATCAAAGAATTATTCATTAAGACGATATCGAATTCGTCACTGAATTCCCATGTTTATTGGGACACCCTGTAGTACCTTATTTTTGAAGTGAAATGGGCCTGTTTATCTGCACCAATTAGCTGTGTCTTATTTTCAGACTATTCAAAGTCAGAACATGAGTCTAAAAGTCGTCTTCCTATTCTAGAGTTTTATGTTTCTAATTGTAATAAAAATACCCTTACTTCAAAACTGTATTTGGTTAAACTTGCAATATTTTAATTCTAAAATTAAATGAAATTAAAACCCATAAAAAAACGACTATTTTTTAAGTTTGTTTTTGGTTTGTTTTCTGCATATATTTTATAGTTTCTACAAATGTTTAAAATACAAACTTTTATAATATTTGAAATAAAATATGGTCGAATCAGAGCTTAAAGCTTTTAAACGAGATAAGGTTAAGCTAAGTGTTAAAGAACCTGAATATCTGAGACTTTTTATGTAAAGCTGAACAGATTTATAAATATTTCATTGGATACATTTGTAAATTCTTGTTTAGGGTAAAACTGTTTAAGAGAAGTTTGTTTTTAAAATAGCAACGTTTATAAAGCTTTTAATCCTAAATTAATAAAATGGTAATTTTAAATTTCTTTTCTAAAAATCTGACCGGTTTGCCTTCTTTGCCTCTCAAATATTTTTTCGGTAACGGAACATAGCAAATATTGGACTTTAAAGCGAGTTGATCACATAGATTCACCCTGTTATCAACAGTTTCATTCATTTTTAAGACAGGGTCGACTTTGAAGTGTCTGAACACACTTTAGGCTTAAATTTTACCGCTCTAACTTACTTAGATTTGCTTGTAGCCCTGAGCATTTACATTTTAGAATATCCAATTACTTACTTTTAGATCTATTTTTTCAGACGTAACTGGCAAAATTCTAATTGATTTTATGTGTGAGCTTGCAACCTTTATTTAAACCACAATTTGATCGCATTCCATTCACTAAAAAGTTTCGAGCACAGATAAAACATTTTATTAAATTAAAAAATTGCTTGAAAAAATGTATATTTTTATTAAATTATAACCTGGCGATCTCTGCAATCCATGTAAGTCCCATAACAAAAAAGAGTTCTACCACAATAGCAAACCTTTGCTTTGTTTTACGCTTTATTCTAAACAGAAAATATCAATAATAAAATTAAAAATGTAATTTCAATATTTATAACTCCTACTTTGGGGGTAGATACGTTTTCAGAATTTTTTTTTAAATTATTAAATAACGACGACATAAAATGTAAAAAAAAAGTTTTACAATAAACTACAGAAGTCATGTATAGGAACATGTTGAGAAAATAAAAATGAATCTTATCATCGAAAATAAGTAATCTTGTTCAATTATTACTTTCTATTTTCTCATTATTTAAGTTTCTTATTATATACAAAGATTTCCCCACATTTTCTAGAATTATTATTGAAAGACGACATTTGCAGAATTTGAAGAAATCTGCGAATAAATTCAAAGAAAATTAGAAATTTAATATAATAATGAAAACGAAATATTCGATTTTAGCATTGATTTATTGACAAATTTCTTTTGAGAAATATGTTCCTTACCATCTAATCAGATTACTGTATAATTTTTATTTTATTTTTCGTTGTCGTTATTTAATAATTAAAAAAACTAATCCTGAAAACGTTTCCACTCTCAAAGTAGGAGTTTTGAACGTCGAATATGCCCTCAAACTCAGGATTTACATATCTTTAAAAAGTTTAATATGTCTCAAATAAATCCGAAAATAGTTTTCCACAACACTTTAAACCTATTTTAAACCTACAAAAAGACAACAAGATGAAGGTTTAAGGGTACCGGTGTGAATCGGACTTTGCCTGTATGCCATGTAGGTTCACAATAAATTACGATTTTACCCCCCCAAAATATAAACGTCAACGGTCAATTTTTTCTTTTAACGTTTTGCGAGGTCTTTTTTCTCAAGTTCTTATGATTTTATAATCATTCCTTCATATTTACCTATCGTTGGCTGCTGGGGCCCAAACACCGAAGACGAGTGACCACGAAGCCAGAAAGAAGAAAACAATGTTCGCGGCAAGGAGAACTCCGACAGGCGCGTGGAAATACAACATCTTTCCCCAGTTAGTGTTGAAGAAACAACTCTGCTCTCCGATCCCTGCATTCATTTTTTTTACAAATTAGAACGCAATATAACTTTAATTCGGTCTTTTAATTAATAAAATTATAATGATGAGTTTTTGTTCTGTTTAAAAATTATTACTATATTCATTAAAAACGATCCATTAGGGAATTATAGTTTTTTCCAAAGAAGCAAAACCCTTCATTATTATTGAGCATCGTTCTCGCTTCATACTATTTAAACATCGTCTTTCATGATGAAGATATCCTTGTTTTTCTTTCTCAACATTGTTAATTTTGAATAATGGTTTCTCTGTAAAAGTGTCCTGCGGATTTATGCAGCAGAAAAAAATCACAGAAACTCAACACTGTAAAAAATAGAAAAACAACAATATCTTCCATTCCATTGGTACTGTAGTGATTTGGACAGTTCCATCTTTAAAATGGAATCACAATTGATATATTTTGTATACTGTCCCTTTATACGTTTTTCTATTATAAAACACCCTTAATTTTTCAAAGTTTGAATCATATTTCTTATTATTTTTTAGAATATGAATTGATTGTATTTCAAGTAAAAAGACTAACTTATTTTCTTCTGTTTGTTATCACCTGGAGTTATGAGGTTCTCTGTAAGCCAAGTTGGAATACTCTCTATAGTCAGGGTTATCATGGAGATTAGGAACGGGAACCCCCAGGCGTAAACGGAGTAGTAGATAAACTTCTTCTTCTTTGTCATGATCCGGTCCACCTTAAACATAATCCGTTCTACCTTAAACATAATCCGTTCTACCTTTAACATAATCCGTTCTACCTTTAACATAATCCGTTCTACCTTTAACATAATCCGTTCTACCTTAAACATAATCTAGTTCATCTTAAACATAATCCGGTCTATCTTTAACATAATCCGGTCTATCTTAAAGATAATCTGCTTTATTCTAAACATAATCTGGTTCATCTTAAACATAGTCCGGTCCATCCTTAACATAATCTGGTTTATCTTTAACATAATCCAGTCTATCTTAAAGATAATCTGGTTTATCTTAAACATAATCTGTTTCATCTTAAACATAATCCGTTCTACCTTAATCATAATCCGTTCTACCTTAAACATAATCCGGTCCATCTTACATAATCCAGTCTATCTTAAAGATAATCTGCTTTATCTTAAACATAATCTGGTTCATCTTAAACATAGTCCGGTCCATCCTTAACATAATCTAGTTTATCTTTAATATAATCCGGTCCATCTTAAACGTAATCCGGTATATCTCAAGCATAATCCGGTCTATGTTAAACATTATCCAGGACCACTCCACCTTTAACATAATCCAGTTCAACTTTAACATATTCCAGTCTATCTTAAACATACATAATCCTGTCCATCTTAACATAAACCGGTCTATCTTAACATAATCCAGTTCAACTTTAACATATTCCAGTCTATCTTAAACATACATAATCCTGTCCATCTTAACATAAACCGGTCTATCTTAACATAATCCAGTGTAACTAAACCAGCATATTCCGGTCTAACAAAACCAACATAATCTAGTCTAACTAAACCAGCATATTCCGGTCTAACTAAACCAACATAATCCAGTGTAACTAAACCAACATAATCCAGTGTAACTAAACCAGCATATTTCGGTCTAACTAAACCAACATAATCTAGTCTAACTAAACCTGCATATTACGCTACATATTTAATGTGAAAGAACTGTTATAGACGTTAAATCATGTTCAATTCACAGCGGTGCCCTTCAAACCTATGTCTTGATCATCGACGAAAATTAAGTGCCGGGAAACTCGATTTTTAGTGTGCTATTGACAATGAAAAATGCAAACATGAATACCTCTGTCGTACAAAGCAAGCAAAGATTTAAAGCGAACCATCGTGAATTGGCTCAGGTACATTTACCATAATACTTTTACAATAAATACATTTGCCATAATACTTTTACAATAAATACATTTGCCATAATCACACTTGCCAGAATACGTTTGCAATAAGTAACACTTGACATAATGGCTACAATTGCCAAAATTGAAATTAATTGAAATAAAATATTGGAAAAGTATTGCACTGTCATTGATTTTTCACCGAGCTCTTTCTTCTAGTATTAGTGTTCATGTCTTTCCCAGAAGCAATGTTAGAAAACTAGTTGGGAATTTATATGAGAAAATTTAGAGCATTTATAGAAAAAAAGTTAGACTTATATCTTTGTAAAAGTTTGAAAATCATGGCAAAAGTAATTATGTCAAGTGCAACTTATGGCAACTGTTACTTATGGCAAAAGTATTTATGGGAAGTGTAATTGTGGAAAGTGTATTATGGCAAATGTAACTGAGCCTGTGAATCGAACATAGAAAGGTCCATTTAAATTCCGTCAAGAGTCCCTTTTGTAACTTTTAAAAATGTGATAATATATTACCATAGATAAAGATAGATTGCGCATAAGACGACCTTTTTCATCTTGAAAGATATAAATGTACAGAGATGTTTTGAAGATATTCCTATTATATAGATTAACTAGGTCGGTTGTGAACATTGGCTGTTCTTATGCCATTGAGTACTTGTGGTGTACATGAGTTCTGTAGAGAGAAATTTAAGTTAGTATAGTCCTTCTTCAATTCTCGTCAATATGATATATTGCTCAGTGAAATATTGTTGTTGAAATAGTTCCATTCCCGGAGTTATTTTACACTCTATTATGAAATCCATTAAAACACCAAACCACCCCGCTTATCATTGAAGTACACTTTGACCCCTAGAAGTATGAGTTCGCTGACTGTACAATTCTTGGTGATTTTGTGTACATAAGCTATCTATGTTTATTTATTTATCTATGATATATTACCATAGTGCCGTATCCCCGCATATGCCTGAATGTCCGCCAGATATCAAAACTCATTACATTTACCCAGAAGAAGCTTGCCAGAAAGAAAAAATGAAGAGAAAATCCTAAAAAACCAGAATTAATTACAGATTGAGGCTTATAATGCTCTCCCGCCCACACGTCTCAACTCTCAACAAGAATATGAATATAATCAAATTTTGTTTAGGACTTATAGGGCTTACAAATAGATTATTATTTTTCAAGAAAGTCAACAAAAAAATAATCTTCTTTAAAACTTAACCAAATTATGTTTTTTTCTATGTCTTCTGAAACCATATATTTAGATTTTTATATTTCATAGCCAATTCCATAGGTCGAATATTTGTTTTATGAACAAACGATAAATTAAAGAAATGGTCTTAAATTTTCATTTTTCTT
This sequence comes from Eurytemora carolleeae, assembly GCF_000591075.1. NCBI lineage: Eukaryota > Metazoa > Arthropoda > Copepoda > Calanoida > Temoridae > Eurytemora > Eurytemora carolleeae. The sequence continues at coordinate 147,773 of NW_019396595.1, read as the reverse complement.
TACACCCATAAAATGGCTATAAATAACCACAGTTTTACGGCATCAGTTTGATTTAAAGTTCTGACCAATTTTAGTTTTCTTAAAAATGCGCGTAAAAAAACTTTTAACTTCCTTGGCAATTTTTTCGCGGATTTGAACTGTGGAAATCAGAAGCGGCTTGATTTATGGAAAAATTATTTTTACTTGTTATTAAAGGGGTCTGTAGTTGCTGTTTCAAGGCCTCTTTTAAACGCTCAAATCAAAGCGGTGAACATTGAACCGTTATATGATCAATAATGTAGAAGTTTTATCTTTATTTTTTACTTGCTGGAAGTGTTCAATTCTGATAATTCTCTCAAATGATTCTTTAACAAAATTCCGTAACCCCCTTGTTAAAGAAACTGAAAATATGAATATTAATGCTTGATCATTCAAAGCTTTTAAAGGTTCTTTTTAAAATGTTCATGCGACGCGAAAACTCCCTTTAAGACGGTGATATATCAATTAAACTTACCAAGCAGTTTGCAATAGAACGGGTAGTCTGTGACTAGATCAAGTCCGCAAATATATAGAATGAAAAGGATGAGATAAGACCAAAACATGGCCAACAAGTGAGACATCTTCATCCAGCTAAACATTGAGTTTCGTAGCTCAGGGACCAGCACATGTAACATCAAGCTCACCTTAACCATCATCATTATCATCATTATTATCATTATCATTACTATCAGTATCATTATCCATCATTTTTAATCACTTATCAAACAAAAAAAATACTTACTAGAAGACTAACAACAGATATTAGGAGAAGAACCATAATGAGATGTGATGTAATATAAAGATAATAATTGTCATTTCTTCTAGACTCACACACCTCCCCCTCTCCATATTCATCATTCATCAACCCTGAAATATAACAGGATAGTAAACGTTATTTTAGGTAAAGAGTTGCTAGGGGAAGTGGCCTTTTTTGTCCTAGCACTCTCATTTTTAACACTGTCACCTTGATATTTCTTGTTATTTAAGCTCTAATTATATTGAAAAATGGAACAAAAAAATGTGTTATAATTTGTCAAAACCAAAAAAAAAATTATTTTTACATTTTTCCAACCCTTATTTCCATTTTTTAAAACATCCATTGCATTGCACCCAAACCTTTAAAGTTAAGGGTCTAGACCTCCAACCTCTGAAGGATTTAAGAGGCTGTCTAGACCTCCAACCTCTGTAGGATTCAAGAGGCTATCTAGACCTCCAACTTTTATAGGATTTCAGAGGCTGTCTAGACCACCAACCTCTGTAGGATTCAAGAGGCTGTCTAGACCTCCAATCTCTGTAGGATTCAGGCTGTCTAGACATCCAACCTTAGAAAGGATTCAAGAGGCTGTCTAGACATCCAACCTTTATAGGATTTAAGAGGCTCTCTAGACCTCCAACCTCTGAAGGATTCAAGGGGCTCTCTAGACCTCCAACCTCTGAGAGATTCAAGAGGCTGTCTAGACCTCCTACCTCTGAAGGATTCAAGAGGCTGTCTAGACCTCCAACCTCTGTCGTATTTAAAAGGCTATCCTAGTTTATTCCAATTCAAAAAGGAGAATTCCCGATTCACAACGGTACCCTTGACACCTTAATCCGATCAATAAAACTGAGTCCTATACGAAAACTCTAATATACGTGAATCACAGTTTAAACAGATCATATATTCAGCAAAAACGGAACAAATTGGCAAATTACGATAACCCAGAGGTGCTTAGAATTTTAGATAGTCTTTTATTATAATTTAAATGTTAAAATTTCATTTCATTTCGTATAAATCGGACACAGTTTTAAATCAATTTCTCGAGACAGTGACATCAGATAGAATTATTGTTGGTGGCGATCAACCCCTAAAAAGTACACCTTTCATTTGATCTTAAAAATCGTTTAAAATTTTGAATTTTAAGGGCATTCCTTTTCACAGGTGATTTAAAATGTATGTCACCTGTTTGAGAAATGCAGTATTCAGATGATGTTAAAAACTCTTCATGGTAAAACATACCCTGCACAAATAAAATAAATTTTTAGGTTTAAATTTTTTAATAGTTCAACTAGATTTATGTTAAAAAAGTCAAATCGAAAATTGGCGCAAAATTTAGAATTGCAAAATATTAGATATTACGACCCCCCACCCTCTTGCCCCAAATTGCGCCTCAGCATTCTTTTGAAAAAATCATGATAAGTTTAAATAAAAACTACTAACCTCTGAATTGATGGACATGTTGACCTTCATGGTATCGCATGAAAGATGGAAAGGGCGAGGTATAAAATCATCAAAATATCCTTAAAGGAATAGTAGACGAATCATCAAAACATTCTTAAAGGAATAGTAGACGAATCATCAAAACATACTTAAAGGAAGAGTAGACGAATCATCAAAATATCCTTAAAGGAATAGTAGACGAATCATCAAAATATCCATAAAGGAATAGTAGACGAATCGTCAAAATATCCTAAAATGAATAGTACACGAATCATCAAAATATCCTTAAAAGGAATAGTAGACGAATCGTCAAAATATCCTAAAATGAATAGTAGACGAATCATCAAAATATCCTTAAAAGGAATAGTAGACGAATCATCAAAATATCCTTAAAAGGAATAGTAAACGAATAATCAAAATATCCTTAAAGGAATAGTAGACGAATAATCAAAATATTCTTAAAGGAATAGTAGACGAATAATCAAAATATTCTTAAAGGAATAGTAGACGAATAATCAAATTATTCTTAAAGGAATAGTAGACGAATAATCAAAGTATCCTTAAAGGAATAGTAGACGAATAATCAAAGTATTCTTAAAGGAATAGTAAACGAATCATATAAATATCTTTAAAGGAATAGTAAACGAATCATATAAATATCTTTAAAGGAATAGTAAACGAATCATATAAATATCTTTAAAGGAATAGTAAACGAATCATTAAAATATCCTTTATGGAATAGTAGACGAATCATCAAAATATCCTAATAGGAATAGTAGACGAATCAGTAAAATATCCTTAAAAGGAATAGTAGACGAATCATCAAAATATCCTTAAAAGGAATAGTAATCGAATCATAAAAATATCCTTAAAGGAATAGTAATCGAATCATCAAAATATCCTTAAAAGGAATAGTAGACGAATCATCAAAATATCCTTAAAAGGAATAGTAATCGAATCATCAAAATATCCTTAAAGGAATAGTAGACGATCAATAATCAAAATATCCTTTAAAGGGAGTGTAGCCGTAATTTGAGGTGACCATACATTTATTGAGTGAAAAACAAGAACCCTTCTCTGTGGCGAAAATCCAAGTTAAAATTAATTAAATTATCAGTTTCCAAGAGAAATGAATGATCTCTCATTTATTCTTGGTAAGAAAAAAGATTTTAATATATATTACTTCATAAATGAAGGGTCACTTGAAATTACCTCTACAGCTCCTTAAAGCTTGATTTAATTTAAGCACTTCAATGTTATTTTCATTTATTTTCAAAGTTTAATAAAAACCTGGTGGGGTCGTACAGTATTCATCCTTTCCACAGCACATATTCACACAACTAAACGAATATAAGATTATGCCTTGCAGCCCCCCTCCCCCCCCCTGAGAATTAATAAATTTATTTTCTGTCCTTTCACTCGAGGACCGAATTATCTATAATTTAATTTTGATTTGTAAAATTAATAATAATGCTTTGCGTGTATTTACCTAGTTTGTTGACAAACAGTACTGTAGTCAGTGCACACCAGTGCTATAGGTCTAAACACACATTTTGCAAATAATTTCTTACCAAATTTTTTGGAGAATTCCTACAAATATTTGTATATCAAGGCTGTGTATTATTGTCCTGCTGGATTTTGCGACAATTTTACGACAATTTTAGCTTTATTTTGCAGCAAGTAAATTTCACAACCATAATTTCATAATTGCAGGAATTTCTGTGCTCATATAGCACATGATTGAGCTCAAACTAAAAAAATAATATTCCGCGCAATTTCGATTTAAGTTTGAAATCTAGAATTCGCAGAATTCCGTGAAACAGTTTTGGAATTCAGGTGGCAAGTGGAAACCCTGCAGCTGATTAAAGGAAACAAATCCCATTTCGTGACGAATATCTTTAAGATTAAATATTATAAAACCAAATTATTTTAAAACCTACTTGATAAAGGATCCGTCCTCAATCCCAAAATCGATGCAATAATCCTCCTGATCCCCTGAGTAAAAGTATACAGGGCTACCCCCCAAAAATGATAAGACTTTAATGACGACCTTAAATTGTTCAAATTCAGCAAGTATGTTTTACTTTAACACAGTCATTGGATACGTCATATACAACAAGGCTAAAAATGCTTGACTGTCGTTTTTAAAGTCTCATAGTTTGTGGGCAACCCTGTATTAAAGATTTTATTGATACATTGTCAATATTCTAGTTAAAATCAAAATCAATCTTGGAATAAAATTTTTTTTAATATATTAAAAAATTGCAACATTTCGTGAAATTTCATCTGGAAGAGAATATCAGTTTTAAAGGGACTTGAACGCTTTTCATACTTATTTCATTCAATGAAAAATTTCGCCTACCCTCTTTAAATTGGGTTTGATAAATTCTCACTTGTTAATGCTTGATTAATCTGATTTGTGGGGTCAGACGATATTGGTTTTGTTCCTGTATTTAGAGAATTGCAGGGGGCTTGGCCTTCTCCCTGTTACACAGGGTGTCCCAAAAAACATGGGAATTCAATGACGAATTGGATATCGTCTTTGTATTGAATTAGCATTGTAATACCTAATTTCAAAAGCCATAATATTATTATGTCTGCTAAAGTTTAATTTATGAAAAGGGCAAAAGACTGTAAAGATGTGTTTATAATGTGTCCGCAAGATGAACGGTGAAGACGAACAGGTTAACTCTGTTTGTATATACAGAAATTTTCTTGTTTTACTAAGTACAACCGTATGCAGTCAAAACATAAACAAACAAATTGTAAACATAACAGACGGAACTCTTACAGATTACAGTTTTCTCAGTAGGTATCACTATACTAAATCAAAGAATTATTCATAAAGACGATATCGAATTCGTTATTAAATTCCCATGTTTATTGGGACACCCTGTACCATATTCTTAATTATTAAAATGGACTTTAAGCGTAATTACAAACGACCCTCCCTGCCATGACAATAAAAATAATTCGAACAGGTTTTCACAAAGTAGAAATGCAAAAGTTACATGAACACAAGCTCAGCCATCAATGTCAAAACGGACACAAGCTCAGCTATCAATGTCAACACGAACACAATCTCAGCTATCAATGTCAAAACGGACACAATCTTATCAACTATCACAGTCAACACGAACACAAGCTCAGCTATCAATGTCAACACGAACACAATCTTAGCTATCAATGTCAACACGAACACAAGCTCAGCTATCAATGTCAACACGAACACAAGCTCAGCTATCAATGTCAAAACGGACACAAGCTCTTAGTAGATCAATGCCAACCCAATAGGCACAATCTCAGCTATCAATGTCAACACGGACGCAAGCTCAGCTATCAACGTCAAAACAGACACAAGCTTAGCTATCAACATGAAAACAGACACAAGCTCTGAATAGATCAATGTCAAACCAATGGGCACGATCTCAGCTCTGATGTTTTAACTAGTACTAAATTAATCTTAAGACTGTTATCACAGCAGAGTGTCTTACAACTGATTTGTACTTAGATATCTATGTTACTGATTAAGTTTTACATACGTATTTACAAGATTAGCACGGATAAATATAAGCGTAGTAAAGCCAGCCAATGACATAGTTATAAGTAAATCACAATACAGGTTTACAGACGTAGTTAGGCTAGGTTAATTGCACTACAAGTTTAGCGTAGCTAATGATACGCGCATTTAGATTTACAGACAATGTACAACGTAATAGTTATGTTCAGGTTAACAAATATGTATTTAATACAGTATTGCCTTTTCTTCTTAAAAAGCGTAATAATTTCAAAGCCACAAGAATGGCGTGCTATATTGCAAAAAAAACGGTAAAATAGTAAATTTAGTAATAAAATCTTATCTAAAAACATTAAATTTATAATACAGAGTTGACAGTGAATTAAGAGACGAAAGTGTGGATTATATTGTTAATATGGAACGTAATTGTAATTGGAAGTGACTCTCTCCTTTCATAAAGGGGCATAATGCCAGATTCTTCATGGATTCAGAACCAGCAATATTTGAATCCCTTTTGAAATGGAGTCACAATTAAATTCATGGACATCTCCTTCATGATCAGAATACCGTTGTGAATCCAGACATGCCACTCTATAATAGAGATTCAATTGAAATTACGTTTACTGAGTCCCTGTACTTAATTAAATTTAACAATAACGACATAATTTCCTGAAGAACACTTAATGAAGAGTTTATACAGACTGGTATACTCATCAATCCTGCTCCCCATCCAGATACCTTCACATTATATATGTTTAATCCTGCTCCCCATCCAGATACCTTCACATTATATATATGTTTAATCCTGCTCCCCATCCAGATACCTTCACATTATATATGTTTAATCCTGCTCCCCATCCTGACACCTCCACATTATATATATTTAATCCTGCTCCCCATCCTAATACCTTCACATTATATATATATATGTTTAATCCTGCTCCCCATCCTGATACCTTCACATTATATATATATATATATATATGTGTTTAATCCTGCTCCCCATCCAGATACCTTCACATTATATACATGTTTAATCCTGCTCCCCATCCAGATACCTTCACATTATATATATGTTTAATCCTGCTCCCCATTCTGATACCTTCACATTATATATATGTTTAATCCTGCTCCCCATTCTGATACCTTCACATTATATGTATGTTTAATCCTGCTCCCCATCCTAATACCTTCACATTATATATATGTTTAATCCTGCTCCACATCCAGATACCTTCACATTATATATATATGTTTAATCCTGCTCCCCATCCTGATACCTTCACATTATATATTTTAATCCTGCTCCCCATTCTGGTACCTTCACATTATATATGTTTAATCCTGCTCCCCATCCTGACACCTCCACATTATATACATGTTTAATCCTGCTCCCCATCCGGATACCTTCACATTATATACATGTTTAATCCTGCTCCCCATCCTGACACCTCCACATAGTATCTGTCCATAAGGAATAAAATATTTCATCGAAAAAGTTAAATCCTTCTTGCAACCAGCCAATTATTATAATGTAGCAAATTAGAAGCAATTTCTACAAAAGAAAAGAATTTATGAAATCAAAACTCATTCAGTAACTAACGGTTTGACAAAGATAACAAGGGAAGGTTGATTTTTTAGTTTTCAAAACATGTTATGTTCAGTTTTGAACCGCTGAATACAGTCCATTTGTCCGTTACTGATAGTTCAAAAATTGTTTATTTAAGATAGTTTTGTTTGATTCTTTGACAAAAAACTTTCCAAAAAAGCTTTTTGTTTATAATTTGCGTAATTTTTAAGCGATTTTTAAGAATTCGATGTTTCTAAACTCAGTGTTTCAAGCGGATAATTTGATAAACATCTTAGTTAAATTTCACTTTAGAAATGGTGCAAGGTGGATTTGAGCAATTTTATGAAAACATTGCCACAACAGTTACACGCTTATCGGAGAATAATTGTAGAGCTAACATTTGTCTCAGTGTAACAAAAGCAAAGTAGTTGAACCACCATATAGACCAACTTGCACCGATTCAAATTTAGAAGAAGTTGTTGAACTACTTCTTGGTATTTAAAAAATTGTGTTTCACACCTCTGAATGTGAAGGAGGTTGAAGTAATGGCAGCTCAACACCATGTAACCTCTCACAATAAGGAACACCTCCGCGTTCTAAAATATTAGAAAACATTAATTATTAAATTTGATTCGAGTTTGAAGCCAAAAACTTTGACCTATAACATGCTCTAAATTACAAAAACACAAAGTCGATAATTTGGCAGCAAAAGTTGGAATGGCTGTCAAATGATTAATTAAAGATTTGTTAAAATTTAAAGTATTTGAACTAGTTACGACTAGTTGTGCCTCACTATAAACAGCTCAACAATCCATGCATAGTTGATTACTTATCAATCATTAAATCCAACCTCTTGAGTCAAGTTTAACTCGGGAAAAAATCTAGTTTTGATTTCGATTCAATTTCTATTTCATATTTAAAGGTTAGGCTTTTGGCTTTGAATCAATGAAAAGTTTTCTCTCTGTGTTTCAGTTTATTTTCATTTTCATATGAACTGTTAATAACTTTTATAATTTGATTTCTAGAATATCTATTGTTAAAAAATCGAAGAAAGAGTAATTTTGTTCTACAGCACACTTTAATAAAACAACATTACAAAATATAGAACTTACCTAAGTGAACAACTTGTCTCTCCTGGCAACATTTATTATAAATTTTCTTGTTTGAACTTTGCTGTTGGGTTTCAGGTACAGTTGTGGTTGACGGTAAAACAGTTGTTGAAGAGGGTGTAATCACAGCAGGGATATCGATAGTTTCAAATACACTTTTTGGCATTAATGTTTTAGAATTTTTCGAAAAATCAAATTTTTCAGATTGAAAAAAGTTTGCCTTCAGTATACTTATCTTTGGTGGTTTTTGATTGACAACTATCGATCTATCTTGAGAAATAGTTGTCAACTCGTCTGTATGAATATATTCAGGCATGGACGGAGCCGGACTATAAAACAAGATGATTAAAAATATTACGATAAAAAGTTCTTTATTCTACATAAAAATGTAGCTTGTTTGATTGCTTGTTTGTATTCAATGACTTCAAAATTGCTAAACCAATCGGGCTCAAGTTGTTGCGTCGCCACTCACATGGCTTCATGCAAGGAAGGCATATAGACGGTAAAAAGTACAATATTTTACCTTGACACTTTAGAAATTAATGTTTACAGAAAATACATTAAACTGCCGAGTTTTTTCAATTAAAAAGAAAAATGGCGGCTCGAAAATAACATTTAAATGCAAAAATTGTTTCTAGAAAAGGGACGAGAAAGTCTTGTTTTGTTATTTGACAAATATTTGGATATAATACTCGCGAAAATACTCAGATTTGCTCATTTCAATCTATTACTGTAGAATTTTAATATTTCAAACTATAAACTGTGTCAAAAAATCTTTTAAATTATGTGAAAACAATTCATTTTAAATGATGATAATCCGTTAATACTTACCAGCAATCAAAGAAATAAGGAAAAATAGCAATGAAAAGAAATACGAAATAAATAAATAAAACCAGTAGAAAGGAAAATAAATTTACATGTATTCGTTGTTATGCATAATTTATCATTATTTATAACAAAGAAACTTTTTGTAAATGTACTTTATTTTACCCCAGTAAAGTATTTTGAAATCCTAAGAATCATGGATAAAAATTTTCATTAATTGCCTTTTAACGTCACATACACATTTAACAAAATAGAAAAAAGAAACATTATTAAAGTAAATAAAAGAATTCTTGGTATTGTAAATATAGAAAAATGCTGCTGACTAAATACCGCTTTAAAGCTATAGAATTTTATACACTAACTAGCTAAAGTGCCCGGCACTGCCCGTGGAAGTACTTTTTTTAATTTTGAAAAAAAAAAATTGAATTTTGAAAAACACATATTTGATTTTGAAGAATAAATTTCTCCCGGACACTCATGGGTTCCCTCAAAAAATTTAGTCCATTCGGTCCAGCCATTTGGCCAGCTTTAGCTAACAACGAAGAGCTTTATTATATAGATAAACTCAGTAATTTTATCTTTTAGAATTAAACATGCTGCTTAAAAGGAGTGTTCGCCAAAAAATGAAAGGTTTTTTTTCATGATCTGAGAGTTACTTTTGAAAACATTTATTCCTGTTTCGAGGATTTTTGATAATTAAGACGACATTTTCCCAGGAATGATCGAAAATCTAGCGCCAGCGAAATATTATTTTAAAGACCGAAATCAAAAACATTATGAAATATTAACTATTTACGAATGCGTCAAAAAATGATCCGATGACTATTGTTTGAAATATTTAAATGATTTGTTTGGAATTAAATTGATTATTCTAGGATCCGAGTTGAAAGTAAAGCGTACAAAACAAATTTTGGAAGTTTGAATTCAACAAAAGTTAAATTTTCATTTTTATTCAATGGCCTATTTAAACAACATTGATAAATGGGCTAAAAAAAATTCTGCCATTTGCTGCCCAGATGTTGAAAAAACTAAAGGTAGCATTTAAAACTGGCCACATTTGAATTATATGATAATGATTAATTCAAACCCGCTTTCAAATGTTCACAATTGCTCCCTTGAAATAAAATAATTTACCTAGAATTTAATGCACCTTGATCTGAAGTCGTAATATTTATTTTATTTTTGATTAATTCTGGTAACACGTCATTATCTTCCTGTTCCTCTACTACTTCTTTAAAAAAATTATCGCTGTTTTTAGTATAAAAGATAAGAATTTTGCAAAATTTTAAGGTTTATAAAAATTGATTTTATTAATTTTATCGAACAGTGAAATTTTCCTTTGGCGGGTTTGGTCTTATCTTTGGTGGAAGCTTTTTCATGAATTACAGCTTTGGTGGCTTCTTCTTCATCAATTACAGTTAAGATTGCGTCTGTAGTTGGATCTTTCTTTTCTTTCATAGATGAAGATTCATTTTTAGTGGGTTTGCATCCTTCTGTAGTGGGTTCATTTTCATCCATTGTAGCTGTATATTCTTTTGTAGTGGGATCATTTTTATTCTCTGTAGCTGTAAATCCTTCTGTAGTGGGATAATTTTTATCCGCCGTAGCTGTAAATCCTTCTGTAGTGGGATCATTTTTATCCACCGTAGCTGTAAATCCTTCTGTAGTGGGATCATTTTTATCCACCGTAGCTGTAGCTATAAATCCTTCTGTATTGGGATCATTTTTATCCACCCTAACTGTAAATCCTTCTATTGTGGATTCATTTTCATTCATGGTAGAGGTAGTTACTTCAATAGTGGGTTCATTTTCATCCACCGTAGTGGTAGATCCTTCTATTGTGGATTCATTTGCATCCAATGCAGCTATAGATCCTTCTAAAGTAGGTTCATTTTCATTCAATGTAGCTATAGATCCTTCTGTAGTGGATTCATTTGCATCTAACTTTGTGGATCCTTTTATAGGGGGTTCATTTTCATCCACAGTAGCTGTAGATCCTTCTATAGTAGGTACATTTTTATCAACTGTAGTGGTAGATTCTTTTATAGTGGTTTCATTCTCATCCACCGTAGCTGTAGATCCTTCAGCAGTGGGTTCATTTTCATCCAATGTTGTGGCAAATCCTTCTGTAGTGGATTCATTTGCAGCCAACATAGCTTTGGATCCTTCTGTAGTGGGATCATTTTCATCCACCCTAGGAGTAGATTCTTTAATAGTGGGTTCATTTTCATTCACGGTAACTGTAATGCCATCTTTAGCAGTAGAAGATTTTTTAGCCCCCATTGCTGGAGTTTCATCAATGAAAGGATCTCTTTTAAATGCCATAGTTGTAGTGTCATGTTTGGAAAGTTCTATGACATCTAGCACAGATTCAGTTACTTCTTTGAGAGTAACGATTCCACCACGAATAATTTGAGGATAATTAACAGCTAATTTATCATGCAGAACGATATTTTGGCCGTCTTGAGCTAATTGTATTCTTCTCGTCACATCATTGAATTCTGAGTCAGATTTAGTCACTTTTCTGGTACTGATGGTGTCATGTACAATGCTTTTATTGCTAACATTTTTAAATCTGTTTTCAGAAAAATGCTGTCTTTTCACATTTTCGAGCGTAAACCCAATGTCGAGTAGAATACATGAAACTAAAGAAAAAATTGATACAAATTCAATTTAGCATACATTTCAGTAAAGTTAATTATTTATTAAATTTTTTTTTCAATTTTTCTTTCCTGTCATATGGATAAGCCCAGATAGAATCATATTCTTTTTCTTATTCTCCAAACCTGCAAAAACATTTTTAATCTGAAATATAAAATCTGACTTTAAACCATTAAAAATAAAAAGTTCAGCTGAAATTGAAAGTCGATTTTTCACGACGATTATTGAGAAAGCTGATGTTTCATACATTTCCCGGAAAAAAATAGCTGTTTGGATTATTGAGCATGTGATAAAATAATCTGAAAATTATTATTAATGTTTTTTTATTATTATTAAATTGTCTTCTAATCTTTAAAGGGAGTGTTCGCGAAAAATGAAAGGGGGTATAGGCTTAGTGCGATAAAAAAGCGCTTTTGATCGCTATTAATCTTACTTCTATCTGTTGCGTCTATAAGGACAAAATTGTTAAAGACGTCTCATGCCGAATAACTTAGCGGCCATACAAATTGAGAAAATTGCAACTTAGACCGTAAAAAAATCAATTTAATTTGAAACAAATCATTCAGATATTACAACCTAAAGTCATCGGTTATCTTTCGCCACATTTGTATATAGTTTATATTTTAAAATATTTTTTTTAATTAATTTGTTTATTTCTCTTGTCGCTTGCGCAACTATCTAAGAATGCCGCACACCACTCAATCGATAATCGATGACTATAGGTTGTAATATCTAAATGATTTGTTTGAATTTAAATTGATTTTTTTACGGTCTAAGTAATATGTTGCAATTTTCTCAATTTGTATGGCCGCTTATAGTTATTCGGTATGAGACGTCTTTAACAATTTTCTCCTTATAGACGCAACAGATAGAAGTAAGATTAGTAGCGATCAAAAGAGCTTTTTTATCGCATTGAGCCTATACCCCCTTTCATTTTTCACGAACACTCCCTTTAAAATAAATATATATGTGTATGCATCTACACGGTTAAACCAGTCGTTCCAAGTAAAAAATTTAAATCCACCGAAAAAAATGAAAAATCGGCGAGTTTTTAATATTTTTAAGATTTACGAGATAAGAAGAGAGAAAGACGGGCCTTGTAATTGCAACATGTTCTACAGTGTGTAATATTGCAATATTGTTTCTAAACAATACACAATTACCATATTATTAAATACTTAATGATAAATTGTCATGTAACAACGTAAACAGATCTTGAAATACCATTTGAGGGCGTAGACCTGCAATATACAAAACCATGGTATAGGAAACCATAAATAACAGGATGCATGACCACAGCTTGAAACTTGTAAATTGTAGTACCAAGCATCATCAAATTATCTGTATATAAATAGTTGCTCTAAATCTAAATTGGAATAATAACAGTATTTATCTATGATTGAATAGGGAGAGAGTAATAATGGAAAAATGGAGAGATTGAAGAGATTAGACAAGCATATAAGAAGAACTCCCAAAGCTATGTTTATTTATTACGTGTACTGCAGTTTTCTGGGAGGAAATTAAATAAACGTACGCAGAGCCCGAATCTTCCCATCCGTACTTTTTGCAAACATATGACGTCCTCACTTATTCACGTCTTAAATACGGAGGAACTGTGTGCTGTTTAAATGCGATCTTCTATGACATTTAGCGACCGACAATAAACTGTTACATGGCGCGACCCCATAGACGAAAATAAATAGAAAGCTGTTCAAAATACACTTAGAATTGGCGACTTTCAAAAACTCTCAAGAAAAGCATTGGATTATCTAGTTTTTGTAAAATAAAACGACAAAATATTAAATTTTTCATTGAGCTTTATCAAAGTCGGATTGAATTTTACTTTTTGGATTAAATTTAATTATTAAAATTTAATTATTGATCCCATTTAAAAAGTTGTTTTGTGCACAGGTGCTGACACCTATTATAAGTTATTCATGACGTGAGTAAGTCTGTCCGTCCGAAAACAACTGATGGACAAATACTATAGAGTATGGAGTAGAGATGTGGAACGTTGAGACATACAGTAACTTTGAAGCCATATAGTAATATTGAAGGTATATAGTAATATTGAAGGCATACAATAATATTGGAGGCATACAGTAATATCGGAGGCGTTCAGTAACATTGGAGGCATGCATTTAACATTGGCTAGGAATACGGTAACAATGGAGGCATGAAATAAAATTTGAGGCATACAATAACATTAAAATCATACAATAATATTGAAGGCATAAATAATAACATTTAAAGCAAACAGTCACACAATGAATACATAGATTTAGGAAATATTGAGAAATAAAGAAAAATTGACGGATAAAAATTATTTAGAGGCACTAAATATTGCCAGAGAGGCAGATTAAAATTTTAATTATCTTAGAATTGTTCATACCAAAGCAGTTTTCAGCAAAAGCGTATGATTCTAGATTAATATCTGAACAAACTTTAAATTACGGAGATTGAGGGTTTCTATGGTGAATTGTTCACCATAATTAGTTTATAAATTCATCTAGATTATACTATCAGCATTATATAAATATTGCAACGAGTATCATTAGTGACAAAACTTCATTATGGCAACAAGTCCCATCAGCAGCTCTCTCCCTTTATTCCTTTCCATCAGCAGCTCTCTCCCTTTATTCTTACCCATCAGCAGCTATCTCCCTTTATTCCTATCCATCTGCAGCTATCTCCCTTTATTCCTATCCATCAGTAGCATTCTCCCTTATTCCTACCCATCAGCAGCTATCTCCCTTTATTTCTATCCATCAGCAGCTCTCTCTCTTTATTCATATCCATCAGCAGCTCTCTCTCTTTATTCATATCCATCAGCAGCTCTCTCCCTTTATTCCTATCTAACAGCAGCTCTCTCTCTTTATTCCTATCCAACAGGAGCTCTCTTTCTTTATTCCTTCCCATCAGCAGCTCTCTCTCTTTTTATTCCTATCCATCAGCAGCTCTCTCTCTTTATTTCTATCCAACAGCTCCTTTTTATTTAAGAGTTTTCTTTCATAACAGCACTTCAAGTTCTTTATCCCTCTTTCTTTAAGGATAAAATAGTTAATTTAAATTTTGTTTTTAAGTTTGAACCTATAAATTTGGATTTTTTTTCAAAAACCAGACTTTGCACTACGTGTGCAAATCTTTAATCTATAAATTTTGCTTGTCTGTTTGTTTGTATCCAATAAACGTCAAAACGGCTGAACCGATCGGGCCCAAATTTTTTGTGGGATATCACGTGACCACAAGGAAGGTTTATAAATGATAAAAATTTAAAATAATGTGTTTAAAGGTTTTTAATTTTGTAAAAAAATTTTAATTCTTGAAAATCCGCGATTTTTTTTTTAAATCCGCAAAATGTTCACAATCTAAATAGAAGATGGGGGCGAAGTGCCCTAAAAGCCTATTACAATAAAAATCACTATGCAATAAATAACTATACAATAAAAAACACTACACAATAAAAAAAAAACACCATACAATGAAAAGTTTTCGCAGATTTTCCTGCTGCTTGGTTGGTTAATTTTAAAACAGAGTCTTGATTGTCTGCCAAAGGTTTAAAGAGTATCCTTGTAAATCGGGCATTGCCACCTTTGCAGAAAGGGTCACTAATAATTACGCTTATAACAGTCACTTTAAACGCTTTAAAAGGTTTACATTCACACTAATTGAAACTTAATTTTACATAATAACTGTTCACCTTAAGTCGTTATCTGTCTATTTGTCTATTAATTGTCTATTAATTGTCTACTATGTGTCTACTATCTGTCTACTATCTGTCTATCTGTCTACTATCTGTCTACTATCTGTTTATCTGTCTATATGTCTTTCCGTCTATCTGTATATCAGTCTATATGTCTAACTGTCTATCTGTCTATCTGTCTATCTGTCTATCTGTCTATCTGTCTATCTGTCTATCTGTCTATCTCTAAGACTATCACTGATATTTACAAGATTGTACTTGCAGTCCCAAGGCAGGTGTAGTACTGAGGAGTCCCCTAGCAGCACAAGAATGACTGAACCTAAAGCTATAGTAAATGTTTGTTTTAACCAAGGTTATAATGCAAGGAAAGTTATTTTAAAGGTGTACGCATCTTTTGTACTGCAGTTTACTGTCTCTGGGAAATATTGTAAACACCAGACGAATGTCGAAGCCTGACATGGGCATATCCATCTTTCACATAAAAAATCAAAGAAATATTCTGGTCATAGGAAACTATTATGTGAATTTTCAAACTTATCAAAACGTAATGCTTTTTACCTCCTCGGATACTAAACGAACACTGATGCATCTATTCTAGTTTACAAATTCCGCCCACATAGAACTGGTTTCAATATGTACGCAGAGTATACGCAACATGCAATTAACTTTCCTTGCATTATAACATTGACAGAAACTATCTCAAGTACTGACGATGATCTCAGACTGAAATATATTTTCAATAAAATGTGGAACTATCATCTACTTTATTATTCTACAGAGGTCCATCTCCATCACCGAATTTGAAAGCTATAGTAAATGTTTGTTTTTAACCAAGGTTATAATGCAAGGAAAGTTATTTTAAAGGTGTACGCATCGTTTGTACTGCAGTTTACTGTCTCTGGGAAATATTGTAAACACCAGACGAATGTCGAAGCCTGACATGGGCATATCCATCTTTCACATAAAAAATCAAAGAAATATTCTGGTCATAGGAAACTATTATGTGAATTATCAAAATTATCAAAATTTAATGCTTTTAACCTCCTCGGATACTAAACGAACACTGATGCATCTATTCTAGTTTACAAATTCCGCCCACATAGAACTGGTTTCAATATGTACGCAGAGTATACGCAACATGCAATTAACTTTCCTTGCATTATAACATTGACAGAAACTATCTCAAGTACTGACGATGATCTCAGACTGAAATATATTTTCAATAAAATGTGGAACTATCATCTACTTTATTATTCTACAGAGGTCCATCTCCATCACCGAATTTGAAAGCTATAGTAAATGTTAGCATGCAATAGTAATGAAAATTCACTCATTCATTTTTTATGACCCAATACACATACTTTTAATTTCTTTCAGTATTTGTTTTTCAAAAATAGGCTGCAAACAATAGATTTTTAAAAGTGAGGTAGTGCTTAAAAGAAAAAGATGTGTCCATAAAGAAAATACTTCAATTCTAACCCCATTCAAAATAAGCTTACCTAATAGTTTTGGATTTGCAGCATTTGGGATTAGGAAGAGGACAGAGGCGTATACATTAGGGCTTAAAGCTCCCCCCCCCCC
>NW_019396595.1:114888-130109 GCF_000591075.1 Eurytemora carolleeae | reverse complement strand
GTGCTTTCAATATTGCCCGAGATATGAAGAATTTCGTTCAGATTTCGACAATTTTGCTTTTATTTAACAAAATTGAAATCTGAACCAAACTCTTTATATCTCAGGTAATATTGAAAGCACAAAAAACGCAGACCACTTTTTGGAAATGCCAGGGCTAGGAGAATTATGTGATAATTGTTTCAAGAATCATACATGTTAAAGTAGATAGAAGACTAAATGTCACAAATAAATTCAAATACCAAAGACGACTTTCAAGTCGTCTTGCTTTTGTCATGTTTCGTGGGACACCCTGTAGTTACAATCAACATTTTATGAATAATATTTTTTATACAGACAGATACAGGGTGTTCGACGAAACCTGACAGTGTTTAAATAGTTTTGAATGTATTTACATTGAAGTATTAGAAATTGTAGACGTTTTGCAGTTTATTTTGACTTAAAAAATCTTTTGCCTAATTATATATTTTACTTTGAAGTCAATTGTACTATAATGTGACAGCGATATAATATTTTTTATTATTCTCTTGGGTATCAAACAACTTTGAAAATTATGGGAGGAGACATGTTTCGTGGGACACCCTATGTATTTGTGAACAATTTACAATTTTACAAATATGAAATGTTAATACACACTTTTAAATTGCACGTACCACGTATGACATTTACATCTTGTCTTTATGTTTATAGTTTTAATCCAATCAAACGTCAAAACAGCTTCAGTAATCTGGCTTAAATGTTTGTAAATGGACGCCGGACGGTCCAAATTAAGAAAAAAAGCTCCAAAAAATGTCGACTATATAAACATTTTAAAATACATCAATAAAAACAGGAAAATCCATGAAATTTTTTATTTTTGTGAAATTGAGAAATTTGCACACATTGAAATCAATTAAATATTACGAATTCTTTTAACCAATATAATCAGGGTTTTATTACTTAACAAGATTCTAGAATGTTTTTATTTATTCAAGGGCAAAGACGACTTTAAGGCCGCCTCTTTCTATGTTTGTGGGATATCCTGTAACTTGCCTGTAACATGTTGGTTAGAAATATTTGTTTAGAATATTTAGTTTTAATGCAAAATTGCAGGAAAAATCTATCTTACTTGGAATCAGACATATGCTCATTTTTTACAACCTCATGGTATATAAATATTTAATTTTCATAAATTCATTTTGGAATAAAATCAATTACAGATACTTGATAACATGATAACATTATGGAATAAAATACAATTACAGATATTTGATAACATGATAACATTATGGAATAAAATACAATTACAGATATTTGATAACATGATAACATTATTGAATAAAATACAATTACAGATATTTGATAACATAAGAACATTATTGAATGAAATACAGTTACGGATACTTGATAACATGATAACATTATGGAATAAAATACAGTTACAGATACTTGATAACATGATAACATTATGGAAAAAATACAGTTACAGACACTTGATAACATGATAACATTATGGAATAAAATACAGTTACAGATACTTGATAGACCCATTTAACTGAATAAGTGATTTGATAAGTTGGTAATTAAATTTGTTGCTTTGTTACGACATCAAATACACTGTAATATGTCCTTCTGTACATATACTTTTCTGGTTCTCACCTGTAGCAAAATATCAAATTTTAATTAAACAAACCTTACCTTTTTGTTTTAACCAAAAAGAGTTTCCATTTTAATGTTCATCCAACGAAAAATGAAAAATGTTTCAAATTGAAAATTTAATTAGTATCTTAACCTCAAGAAACTTTAAAATTTGAAAACCGTTGAAACAAGTGATTTTTTAAATCTACAGAGATGTGTACATTCTTGTATCTGCTGCATAAATTTGTAAGCCATAAACACAGTTAATTTATTAATTTTAAGATGAAAAAAAATCCCGTTGCACGCAATTCTGTGCGATTCGGCGAATATTTAATTGCTTCCTTGTTCGCAATTTTAGCACAATTCCGCGCAATGAAATTTGCGCAAGCGGTAGCAATCATTGCGCGCAATTGCAGCGTTTGATTCTTCGCAACGGAATTCCGATTGTAAACTCTTTACAAGTAGGACTGATAGAGGAGCAGAATACAAAAAAAGACTGGTCTGTGTTGGAACTACATATTACAGGTTTCTTATCTGTGCTTGAACTACATAATACAGGTTTCTTATCTGTGCTGGTTCTACATAATACAGGTTTCTTATCTGTGCTGGTTATACATAATACAGGTTTCTGGTCTGTTCTGGTTCTACATAATACAGATTTCTGGTCTGTGCTGGTTCTACATAATAGAGGTTTCTGGTCTGTGCTGGTTCTACATAATAGAGGTTTCTGGTCTGTGCTGGAACTACATAATACAGGTTTCTGGTCTGTGCTGGTTCTATATAATAAAGGTTTCTGGTTCTGCATAATACAAGTTTCTGGTCTGTGCTGGTTCTACATATTACAGCTTTCTGGTCTGTGCTCTTTCTACATAATAGAGGTTTCTGATCTGTGCTTGAACTACATAATACAGGTTTCTGGTCTATGCTGGTTCTACATAATTGAGGTTTCTGGTCTGTGCTGGAACTACATAATACAGGTTTCTGGTCTGGTTCTACATAATAGAGGTTTCTGGTCTGTGCTAGTTCTACATAATAGAGGTTTCTGGTCTATGCTGGTTCTACATAATTGAGGTTTCTGGTCTGTGCTGGAACTACATAATACAGGTTTCTGGTCTATGCTGGTTCTACATAATAGAGGTTTCTGGTCTGTGCTAGTTCTACATAATAGAGGTTTCTGGTCTGTGCTGGTTCTACATAATACAGGTTTCTGGTCTGTGCTGGTTCTACATATTACAGCTTTCTGGTCTGTGCTGGTTCTACATAATACAGGTTTCTGGTCTGTGCTGGAACTACATAATACAGGTTTCTGGTCTGTGCTGGTTCTACATAACACAGGTTTCTGGTCTGTGCTGGAACTGCATAATACAGGTTTCTTTTCTGTGCTGGTTCTACATAATACAACTGTTTCTGGTCGACATGACCCTGGACTGATGATTCATATATCAGATTTCTGGTTTTGGAATTACATCGTTTTTAATCCTGTGCTTAATCAGGGACCAGGTGTCTGGTTTGGACTGCTGGTACTAAATATTGCAGGTTCCTGGACGGTACAGCTAGTACGGCATGGTAAGGTACAGGTTCCTGGACTGTACAGCTAGTACGGCATGGTGCAAGTTCCTGGACTGTACTGCTAGTCGGCATGGTGCAGGTTCCTGGACTGTACTGCTAGTACGGCATGGTGCAGGTTCCTGGACTGTACTGCTAGTACGGCATTGTGCAGGTTCCTGATCCACAATGCAAGTACTGCAAGTTACTGATGCCTGTACAGTGAACAGTGTACACGGCTAATACCTACTAGAGCCGTTACCAGGTTTCTGTTAGTTTTGTTGCTTGAATTTATTTGCCTTGTACATACTAGTACTGCGTGGTACATGTACATCGTCTGTCTTGGTACATGCAGATGCCTGGTTCATACTAGTACTGCGTTGTACATGTACCTCGTCTGTCCTGGTACATGCAGATGCCTGGTTCATACTAGTATTGGGTTGTACATGTACCTCGTCTGTCCTGGTACATGCATATGCCTGGTTCATACTAGTACTGCATGGTACATGTACCTGGTCTGTCCTGGTACATGCAGATGCCTGGTACATGTTGGTATGGTTCGGTTGAGTTATTTCTAGCTTACCATTTAGCCCCTCTTCTCCCCTCCTGAGTATTTACAAATATATTTTTCTAATATCTACAAATTTTCTATTGTATTTTAATATTTTAGATTTAATATTTTGGCCGGTAAATATAAAGAAATGGCCTCCAAATCTGCCAATAAATCAGAAAAATCTACGAACTTGATAAATTTATAAAATGTATTAGGTAAAACGCCAATTTTTTAGAAGCGTGAAGTAATTGCGCCCTTGAAAACAGTAAGTTTATAAATCTAAAATTCTAAACCAACCTGATTGGCAGAATGGATCTATAATTCTTCATGCTCTCTGGAACAAGAGTTTCCTTTTCCTGGCCCTGAGATGAAGCTAAACCAACAGAGTTTTTGTAGAAGATACTCTTGATCTTGTTGGAGAACACCTCGTTGTTGAATGCGTAAAGGAGAGGGTTGGTGAACAGGCTGGACATACCAATCATGTGTGTGATGAAGTACCAAGTCATCAACATCTCTGAACAATCATTAATACTCTCACATAGCCCCCAGCAACAGCTGTTTCTGACAGTTTTTTTATTTCCCATTTGCAAATGGAGCTAGTTTGAGTTTTTTTTAAAGAAATGCATGTGATTACTTTCGCGTGTTTATTTTGGATTCTAAAGGATTTTTTCTGTTCTAACACCTAACCATTTTAGTTTTGAGGGAGTGCCTTCACTATAATTCAAAAATATTTAAACTTACAGAGCTTCCTTTGTAAACTTTTTGCTTTGTCGTGTGTCTGCATGGTTACCCTTTTTTATGGTTTTCCAAAATATTTTAAAATCCAAAATGAAACCGTTAGCTGCCAACATAATATTGTTATATAGCCATAGTCACATGTAAGCGGGAATGAAGCATTCATTACATCGTTTTATAGCTAAATCTTCTAAAATCATATTTGTTAGCTCTAGAAGCCAGAAGTTCAGAACTGGCTTTAAACAGCTTTATTGTGATTTAAAATATTCAGATTCCTTCAACAAAAATCAACCTTGGCCTGGTCCTTTTTTAATAAATGTAGTTTCAACTTTCAACTTACAGTTCTTAGCAGCTTTAGGAAAGGTTTTGTAAGGCCTCTACCAATTCGATCTAGAAAAATGTAGTAATCTTATTGGCAGAATTACCTGAATCCTTGAAGAGCGTTGTTGTTTCAGATAGCAATGAGAAGAAACAGAAAGGTAGCCAGCTAAGAAATATATTACATGTAGATATTTCAAATAAGGGAATTTTTTCTGAGCTGGTAACTTTAGAATGGTGGATAACTGGATTAATGCTTGATCAACTCTTTTTCTTAATCTCCAGATTAAATATTGCTTGTTCTCCTCTTTATATTAATCTCCAGATTAATTTACCGATCGGGATTAGGAATATTCCATTCTAAAGTTTTCAGCTCTGACTGTCTGTATATATTATCTGAAACGGTTATCAAATCATTTACTTATTTAGGATAATGGGTTCAACAAATTTGTCAGGATTTCTTGATTCGCAATTTTTGAATATCATACAGGGTGTCCCAAAAAAACAAGGGAATTCAGTGACGACTTGGATATCGTCTTTGTATAGAATTAGCATTGTAATACCTAATTTCAAAAGCCAAAATTCATTACTATGTCTTCCAGAGTTTTTTTTATGAAAAGGGTAAAAGACTGTAAAGATGTGTTTATAATGTCTCCGCACGATGAACAGTGAAGACGGAAAAGTTTACTCTGTTTGTATACTGCAATTTTCTTGTTTTACTAAGTACAACCGTATGCAGTCAAAACATAAGCAAACAAATTGTTAACATAGCAGACGAGACTCTTACAGATTACAGCTTTCTCAGAAGGTATCAATCATTATACTAAATCAAAGAATTATTTAAAAAGACGATATCGAATTCTTCACTGAATTCCAATGTTTATTGGGACACCCTGTATTATAAGTCTGAATGTGTCCAGCCCTAGATTTTAAGGTAAGTATTACCTTATACAGAATATGGCCGAGATAAGAATAAGAATTTTATTCGTACGATTCTGTCTCTGTTTGAAGCTAGGGGTACTTATTCGGTTTTCCTAAAGAAAAATTTATCATAAAAAACTATATGTTGTTATTTGAGAATCTAAACATTAATGAAAATTAGGAAGAGGACGGAATGAGGATGAGGATGAGGATGAGGATGAGGATGAAGATAAGAATGAAGATGAAGATAAGGATGAGGATGAAGATGAAGATGAGAATAAGAATAAAAATGAGAATGAGTTTAAAGATGAAGGTGAAGATGTGAGGATGAGGATTATAATGAGAATGAGGATGAGGATGAGAATGAGGATGTGGATGAGGGTGAGGACATGTGGATAAAGATGAAGATAAGGATGACGATGACGATGACGATGACAATGACAATGACGATGACGATNAGCATGGTGCTATTCCCTTTGGTCTAAAACATTACGCAATTAATCAATCAATCAATTAAATAAACAGTTGCTCAATTGTCTTTATTTGTCAATCAATCAATTTAATTGTATATATTCTTCAAAGCTGTATAAATCGACTGATAAATTTTCTATACTGTCTTTTGTCTACAATTGTATTAATCAATCAATCAATTGTTAATGTTGTCTAAAATGAAATAAATCAATTTCTTTTGCAGTGTAGTGTGGACCAAAAAAAAATATAGAAAGAAGACGCATTATTTCAATGTTTTTGGGACACTCTGTCTCAAAAACTTTTTACAAATTTGGATTATTTAGACCATTTCATCCAAAAGATTATTAAAAATGAAAATAGAAAGATTAATTTTACATTTGAAAAAGCGGTTAAATGTTTTTACCATCTAGTTTAGTGTTTACAAAAACCTGAATAAATGTATCTAACTCTCTCTGATATTAAAAACTAATTAATGGACAATAAGACTATTGATGTAATTTCAAGAGTGACTCTTCATTTAAAGAGGACCATGTCTGTTCGATTAAAAAAGACAAAGACAAAGACAAACCTTTATCTTATTAATATTGTGGAAAATATCGTCGTTTTTAGTTGACAAGCCCTTTTTTTCTTGGTTTTTAATTCTAACAATTTCTTCTTTTGTCTCTGCAGCAAGATATCAGCTTGTTGTTTATTTTTGAGAATCCACAATTTAGAATTCATTGTTTATATCATTCCTTCTTCCAGATCAGACAAAGCTTTTAAGGGTACCATGGTGAATTGGAAAGGTTTACTAAAACCTACGCCATATGCTTCCTTTGTTTTTGTTTCCATCACAAAATTTACAAAATGCTGAATATTTCCATTTTTCCTCATAGTTAAGTTATTTCTAATAGATGTATGAATGACATTAAAAACCAAAATAATAAACTGTTATTGTAATTATCAAATGTGATACATGATGCATGATAAAAATTCGGATTCGATTGCTACTAATTTACATCTATGGCTATGAGTCTATAAGGATGATAACGGTTGAACACAAAAAATGGAAAGAGCCCAGTCAAGGGGGGAGTGCAGAAGTCCTCAATGAGTAATCACTGCCAACCAAATGGGTTTTGCGGCATGCCCGCTCTTCAATTGGTAATCTCCGCCATCTCAATTGCTAAACAGACAAAAAAGGGTAACATTAAATCGACGTTTATTTCTTAGAAATAAGACCATATTGACCTCTGTTAATGGCCCTATAGGTGTACAATATTCTTAAAGCTTTCTTTATTGCTTCTCACTATAAATTTTCCACATGAAGTGCTAAAAATAAAATTACGTTTTTGAACCTTTGCGCATGCGCGCTCCACAATTCGCATTGAAGCTCTGAAATAATTAGTGAACATAATACTTCATCTTCAATTATGAGTGCAATGAGATAGATTTTTCAAAATATTTGTTCTTTCTCTATTCATTTTATTAGTTGTAGATGTTGAACTTGAGTAGGCGAGTACAAAATTTTAAACTGTAAAGGTTTTTAGAAAATATCTTTTAAATGAAGATGGATATTACTTTGAGGGCATTGAGATAATTTTTACTAAACAGGCAGCCCGACCTTTCAATATCTTAACTCCAATCATGAATTGTAGTCATTAAATCAGCGATTGGATCTAAGATTTGGCTAAAATAAACTATGCTTGGTTTCTCAGTTTTTGTTGACCAAACCAATCTGAAAACAAATTGAAAATTTAGTGTAAGTCAATACAGATGCCATGAAACCCAGATAGATGTTGAAAATTGTGCTAAAAATGCATCAAGCTAAAATCTCAGAAAACAGGATTTTACGGTGATTACCAATTTAGGTGATGGAGATTACCAATTGAGGAGCGCGCATGCCGCAAAGCACGTTTGTGTGGCAGTGATTAATCATTGAGGACTTCTGCACTCCCCCCTCGCCCAGTCTATTTCCAAGATTCGGATTTAGTTTTTTCCAATACCTTCCTTTTATTTTTTCCCGAACACTCCCTTTAAACAATAACATCTGTTCTTAAACTTCCATTAGTAACTGCAGATTTTATATTAAAGCATAATCCTTTTAGGATTACAGGATTAAAGAGAAACTTTATTCAAGAGAAAATTACAGTATTAGAAAATTCTAGATAATTTATATTTATGTCATACTTTATTCACAATATTATAATCCTTTAGCCCCTTGATTAATGAAGATTTTAAATCAAACATGCCATTTTTCTCTCAGGATTAAATTTAAAAACGTGAAAATTAATTTGAAGAAAAGTTTGCAAGAAAAACAAATTGCAGCGGATTTATGTCGCTAAAACAATGAAGAAATGGACAGAGTTCTTAACTTTTTAATAAAGAAAAACAACCATTACATCATGATTTTTATATTCAGAAATAATGATCGGTGAAAATTTGAATTAGAAAACCATTAAAATAACAGATAGGACACTAGATGTCGTCTTTTCAAGATTAAAGGGTTTTTCGTTGACAATAAACCTGCAGAGGCAGAAGACCAAATAAATTACGCACAGTCGGCATANTTGGAATTGAACTAGTCACAGCTTGCTTGCTGTATGGGATGAGAATGCTTTTGAGGGTTTTTGGACTTTATGAATTGGTTCCATAAGTAAATAAATATGAGAAGTTTTACAAATTTTAAGATTGTATTTTTTAAAGCATTTCCTGTATCTATGCTAAATTTTGACCTTAAGAGGAAAATATGTGCAAAAAACGAGCAAAAAACGAATGCGTTGAAAGAAAAACGATCGATTGTTTTCTATTGTTAGGCTAGGATTAAAATATTGCGAATAAGAAAACTTTAACAGAATACAGTTTTTAAGCATTGGAAGCGTTTTTAAAATCTAAGGAACTATACACAGGAACTGGTCTATATATTTCTTTTGTAAAACTAACCACAACGATTAAAAACAAATCAAACCAAAACGTGATTAAATTCTACCAATACGCAGCTTTGCTTGTTTAGATTAGGGTGTCTGATACAAAATATACATACCATCATCTTTGTTAAAGGATACAGGGTGGAAGAGTATATGAGGGGGCTGGTCAAGAGAAGAGAACAAACCAGCATACCAGCATACAAACAGAACACTTCCACTCTGGTCATCTAGAAATAAAACCTGGAAGAAAATCCACAAAACACAAATAATTGACAATTTAAAAACTACCCAAAAAGTTATTGATCATTTTATTCCAAAGTAAATAGCCCTTGATTTGTTTAATATATTTTCTACGAACTGTTACAATAGATTATATTATATATCAGAAGCATTTAACCCACATATTCTTAGTCGTCTTTTATTTTTGATGTTTAGTGGGGTACACTGTACTTAGCTCTTAGTTTTTTATTTCCAGAACTCATTTAATACTTTTTAATCAATTTATCTCGGGAAAATGAATATAGCATATTCTAATTTGATTTATATATTAGCCTCAAACTTCGTTAAATGAATATAATTATGAAAAGCTTCAATCAGTGGGGGCCGGGTTATTTCTGTACCAATCGATCTTTTAAGTATGGGTCGACTTTAAAGTGTTGCAACGCCTTATTCTTTGATTCTACCTCACTATCTCGCCTACACTTTTTTGTAGCTAATGACATGTACATTTTAGAGCACTGGGATTTGAGAAGTAGTTGGAAAAATTCTCATCGTTTTTTGAGTGGAAACAAACTTAAAATCACTGTGCTGGAAAAATGAGGAGCAGAGGAGCATGTTATGGGGGGTTTCGTACATTTGACATAATTATTCATTTCAAGATTACACTTGCAATAACTTTTAACAACATTTAATCCATATTTAAACATAATTGTAATTTCCATTTCTTGAGATTTTGGGGCAAACAATTTTCCCAATTTGATCAAATTAATGTTCTAAATTTGATTAAAAGTATATGTGTAGTAAATGCCCTACTCCAAAAAAGTCTTTCATACCCGTATCAATCCAGGTACAACTTAATCAGGAACTCACGGTTCCAGGAATACTTAAAACTGCAGGGAACAATAATTAAACTAAGACTAAAAAAATTCTGAATTTTGTGTTAAGTCTCATCCTGGAAAGACAACCGAAAACTCTTAAATAAGTCCAGAATATATTAATCTTATGGCTTATTTAATGATTGGCAAAGAAGCAAACAAGGTTACACCTGCAGGGAATCATGAATTTTCCAAAACACATTAAAAATTCCATACAATCGTCTCTGAAGTCTCATCCTTTGTGGTTAACACTATATTAAAGTTCTACTGAACATGACTAATTAAACATAACTGGGAATCTTGTTTGATATGCATGAATATTTGGTAAATAGTTTTTTGAGAGTTAAATTCTATTTAAATATTTCTGCAACAATTGCTATGTATGTTGCATAGCTTGTAAGGCATGTTAAAATTAGCAAATTTAGTTGTCAACTTTGATTTCAATTAAACAGTTCTTGAACAAAAAGTTTTAACGAAAATTAAAAATTTTGGTAAAACAAGATTAAAATTTCACAAATATGGGTTGTTGAAAATTTTTGCGAAAAAATAAGATTTTGAACGAATTTTTAATGAATTTAGAGAATTTCGCGAAAATTTCTAACGAATTTTGTGAAAATTTTGAACACATTGCAAACATTTTTAAAGAACATTTTCGGGAAATGAACGAAATTTTTCGTTTTCGTTCACATTTTTGTTGGCTGAGCGAAATTTTCGCGAAAGAGATTAAACAAACATTTGGAAACCCTAGTAAAAACCATGAGTTATAAGGGAGAGGGGGGAAAGGCCCAGCGGCCATGAACCCTGTGGAAAATCTTCAAACCCTGTAGAATGGTCTCCGGACCCTAAGGAGGTTTTTTGAAAAAAACATCATCAAATATTAAAATTACTTGTTAACTAGCAATAACTATCAAACTATCTCGACATATATAATAATCAATTTATAGAAACAATTTCATTCTTGTTTTGATTATCTTTTTCTTCAAATTTTGTTTTCCCGTAAAAAGGGTTGGTAACGGTATTGTTTCTCTAAAGAATTTCTAGTTAAAGGAATTGTTAATCTAAAGGATGTCTAGTTTAAAAGGATTGTTAATCTAAAGGGTGTCTAGTTAAAGGAATTGTTAATTTAAAGGATGTCTAGTTAATTTAAAGGATATATAGTTAAAATAATTGTTAATCTAAAGGGTGTTTAGGTTAAAGGGATTGTTAATTTAAAGGATGTCTAGTTAAAAGGATTGTTAATCTAAAGGTTGTCTAGCTAAAAGAATTGTTAATTTAAAGGGTGTCTAGGTAAAAGGATTGTTAATTTAAAGGGTGTCTAATTAAAAGGATTGTTAATTTAAAGGATATCTAGTTAACGGGTTTGTCAATCTAAAGCGTGTCTAGTTAAAAGGATTGTTAATCTAAAGGGTGTCTAGGTAACGGTATTGTTAATCTAAAGGATGTGTCTAGGTAACGGTATTGTTAATCTAAAGGATGTCTAGTTAAAGTAATTACTAATCTAAAGGGTGGCTAGTTAAAAATATTGTTAATCTATAGGATGTCTAGTTAAAGGATTGTTAATTTAAAGGGTGTCTACTGTCTAGGTAACGATATTGTTTCTCTAAAGAATTTCTAGATAAAGGAATTGTTAATCTAAAGGATGTCTAGGTAAAAGAATTGTTAATTTAAAGGGTGTCTAGGTAAAAGGATTGTTAATTTAAAGGATGTCTAGTTAACGGTTTTGTCAATCTAAAGCGTGTCTAGTTAAAAGGATTGTTAATCTAAAGGGTGTCTAGGTAACGGTATTGTTAATATGAAGGATGTCTTGTTAAAGTGATTGCTAATCTAAAGGGTGGCTAGTTAAAAATATTGTTAATCTATAGGATGTCTAGTTAAAGGAATTGTTAATTTAAAGGGTGTGTAGGTAAAAGAATAGTTCATCTAGTGGGTGTTTAATTAACGGGTTTGTTAATCTAAAGCGTTTCAATGTAAAATAATTGTTAATCTAAAGTTAAAAGAATTGTTAATTTAAAGAGTGTTAAAGGAATTTTTAAACTAACAGGTGTCTAATTAAAGGTATTGTTCATCTAATTTAAAGGCATTATCATTCTAAAGGTTGTCTAGTTAAGGGTATTGTAAATCTACAGGGTGTCTAGTAAAAAGTATTGTAAATCTTAAGGGTGTCTAGGTAAAAGGAATTTTTAATCTAAAGTGTGTCTAAGTAAAGGAATTGGTAATCTAAAGGGTGTCTAAGTTTGAGGTATTGGTAATCTAAATGATGTCTAGTTAAAAGAATTGTTAATTTAAAGAGTGTTAAAGGAATTTTTAAACTAACGGGTGTCTAATTAAACGTATTGTTCATCTAAGTTAAAGGCATTATCATTCTAAAGGTTGTCTAGTTAAGGGTATTGTAAATCTACAGGGTGTCTAGTAAAAAGTATTGTAAATATTAAGGGTGTCTAGGTAAAAGGAATTTTTAATCTAAAGTGTGTCTAAGTAAAGGAATTGGTAATCTAAAGGGTGTCTAAGTTTGAGGTATTGGTAATCTAAATGGTGTCTGGGTAAAATAATTGTTAATCTAAAGGGTTTCTAATTAAAAGTATTGTTAATCTAAAGGGTGTCTAGAAAAAAGGATTTTTGAGTGTCTATGTAAAGGAGTTGTTAATCTAAAGGGTGTCTAAATTTAAGGTATTGTTAATCTAAAGGGTGTCTGGGTAAAATAATTGGTAATCTAAAGGGTGTCTGGGTAAAAGAATTGTTAAACTAAAGGGTGTCTGGATAAAAGAATTGTTAATTTAAAGGGTGTCTGGGTTAAAGAATTGTTAATCTAAAGAGTGTTAGGGTAAAAGAATTGTTAATCTAAAGAGTGTCTGGGTTAAAGAGTTGTTAATCTAAAGGGTGTCTGGGTAAATGAATTGTTAATCTAAAAGTTGTCTGGGTAAAAGAATTGTTAATCTAAAGGGTGTCTGGGTAAAATAATTGTAAATCTAAAGAGTGTCTGGATAAAAGACTTGTTAATCTAAAGTGTGTCTGGGTAAAAGAATTGTTAATCTAAAGAGTGTCTGGGTAAAAGAATTGTTAATCTAAAGGGTGTCTGGGTAAAAGAATTGTTAATCTAAAGAGTGTCTGGGTAAAGGCATTGTTAATCTAAAGAGTGTCTGGGTAAAAGAATTGTTAATCTAAAGGGTGTCTGGGTAAAAGAATTGTTAATCTAAAGGGTGTCTGGGTAAAAATAATTGTTAATCTAAAGAGTGTCTGGATAAAAGACTTGTTAATATAAAGGATGTCTGGGTAAAAGAACTGTTAATCTAAAGAGTGTCTGGGTAAAAGAATTGTTAATCTAAAGAGTGTCTGGGTAAAAGAGTTGTTAATCGAAAGGGTGTCTGGGTAAAATAATTGTTAATCTAAAGAGTGTCTGGGTAAAAGAATTGTTAATCTAAAGGGTGTCTAATTAAACGACTTGTTTCTTTTACGAATTTCAAAATCTAAAAGGAATTCTTTTACAATAAAACAAAAAGAGGCAAAACATTCCCAAAATGTTGGTTAAGTACCAAGAATAAGAAAGATTAACGATTAGAGATCTTATTTTCTTGTTTTGATCCTTCACTTCATGTGATCCTAGTTTACATTATTTGGATTTACTTATTTTTTATTGTTGTTTTTGAGTCTGACAAGATTATAATTGTTCAGTCTACAGTCCATAGTCTATTGTCTACAGTCTACAGTCTACAGTCTACAGTCTACAGTCTACAGTCTACAGTCTACAGTCTACAGTCTACAGTCTACAGTCTACAGTCTACAGTCTACAATCTACAATCTACAGTCTACAGTCTACAGTCTACAGTTTACAGTCTACGGTCTATGTCATGACTCTCTTATTACTCAATGTTTGATTGAAACTGAAAACTCCGGTTATGTTGAGGTAACAAGCTAAAGCAAGTCTTGTAGGGATATTAATGTGTTGAGGCCTTAAGGGCCTGAATGGTGGATACCTTGTGTTAAAATAGCTATTTTGCAGGGCAACCAATGCCAGTGTGTTCAATTATTTAAAAATCGTCATACCTTGAATTAAGAAACTAACCTTGGACTTCTAGCATCAGGAACTTTTAAAGCAACCCAGATCACCGCAGCATTACTTAGAACTAAAAAAACAATAATTATAAATGAAACTTTAAAAAATTGATATTTTAAATATTTATCATAAAAAAGTCACCCGAATGTAAGATCAAAATTTCCTTTTTCTGAACTTTGAATTAATCATGTGAGTGCTGGCCTGTTCAAGCTTTGTATCGTTTGTTAATGGGAGACAGATTTCCCAAATGGAAGAAAATTGCAGCTCGGCAGTGATTTTTATTTTTAACTGCGTCTTAGGTTATTTTACCAACATTTTTGTACAATATTGTAACTCCACGAAAATAAATTTTTATTCAATAAATCTGCGAACTTTTTTGTTAGTGTCACAATCAAAAGTTAGAATATATAATTTTTGATAAATGCCTGCCTGCTAAAATGAAGAGGATAGCGTAGAGAATCACAAAAGTTGGAAAAAGAACGCCGGGCACAATTTTAGCAGTTCTAAAATACATATTTTATAAAGATTTTGTTTTTTAGACGATCTATACAGTTACACCTTTTTTAAAACATTCGTTTTAAGTCCTTAAAAATCAGTTTTGTTTGTTTAATCATGTAAATTACAGTGGGACCCAGAAAATTGTGAAAAAAGAAGACGACTTCTAGACTCTAGTTATATTTAAAGTGTCAAACGAACATGAAACAAAGAAATTGTGCAGTTTACACATTTTCACTTAATTGTTTATAGCTTCATTCAACTCATTCAACACTCAGTCAAGTATAAGCATCAAATACAGATAAGATTGCACAAATATCGTCTTCTTACGACACTGCTTTTTATAGGATAATCTTCAAGGGATTGTACACTATAACCTCATTGGATTGTACTGTACTTTTAAATTCAAGTGATCCTCCATTTAAAGAGAAACATGCCCAATTCACAACAATACCGTTTAAACCTTAGATGATTTCAATTGTGGAAAATGTTGTTATGTCTTTAATTGAAATTTGTTTTTA
>NW_019396595.1:109445-114877 GCF_000591075.1 Eurytemora carolleeae | reverse complement strand
GGGGGGGGGGGGGGGGGTCAGCCAAAATTATTTTATTCCATAAACCTCGTATTTATGTCAAATAAGACTTGGCTGCTTAATAATTTTCTT
Organism: Eurytemora carolleeae; assembly: GCF_000591075.1. NCBI lineage: Eukaryota > Metazoa > Arthropoda > Copepoda > Calanoida > Temoridae > Eurytemora > Eurytemora carolleeae. The sequence goes on along the minus strand of NW_019396595.1, from coordinate 114,787 downwards.
GAGATAAGTCTCTAAGTTGTTAAAATGTTATGTTTTAGTTAAGCATTTCGAACTAAAACCCTCTTTTTCATTGAAAACTCTTAAACAGGATTTTCAACACGCTACACTGACTACATTAAGGTTTTGGGGTGCTGCTGGAGCCTCTAAATATTATCTATATAGCTGTTATAGAATCTATTTATATATTTATATTATACCGAAACCCCTGATTTCTTGTGCTTTTGCTATAAGATATACGTTTTCTTCCAAAAAGCTAGCTGTAACAAAGACGACGTCTAAATATATTGCGGGATCACAGGACCCAGTCAAGGATAAATTTATGAACGGGAAAAGTAATTATGAATGTAAATGAAAATATTATCAGAATATATTCATTTTGTCCATTCTCATCATGAAACACAAGACAAATGTATTTTAAGAGGAATATTAAGACAAAAACCACCCCCCATGACCCCCTAAAATACACCACTGTGTGTCATTTTCTATCAAAAATAATTTGCATTTAGCAGATATGAATACGTACTATACCTGATGGTGTTTAAGATTTCCAGATAATACTGTGCAACGTCGTCTTCTTCTTTCATCTTGATAATTTTTAAAATATTCTCTATTTTTATTCACCTTACGGACTTATTTTAAGATCTAAAATAAGAAATAAATGGTATAAAGGGAATTTATGAAGAGCTCTTTAAATTTAAACTAGTCTTGTCAGACAGCTTTATTAATTATACTATATTGTTTAGTTACTGATTATGTATCTTTTACAGATTTTCTATATAGTATTTGTGAAATAATTTTTAAGATGAAAAAATATAATAAAACAAAAAAATCTTGACCAAACATCTAGTAAAGATAATAATGACGATATTTGATGTTCTTGCAAAAAGTCTATATGATCCAAAAAAGTTTGATTAATTGTCAATAAAACCTAAAAAATCATTTCACATTCTTTAGAAAACGTCAAAACCAATGAGCCAACAATTTTAGATAATCCTTTGAAGTTACTAATGAATTTTGACAAAAAAATGATTGAAAAATAGATAAAATAATAAATTTATCATAAAAAATTATTATCTTCTTTTTGTAAATATTTGCACTGCATTTTCGCCCGTCAAAAGTAAACATCTTTGTAAGGATCTCTAATTTAAAAAGGTGGTTTAACTTCCTCGCAGGATGATTTATTTTTCTATAAGGAAGTTCACATGCAGCACACGATATACTTCATGAAGTATGTTGTATAAAATTCCTTTTGAAGGAAGAAATAGTTCAGTTTAAGGTAGCCGGGACGATGAACTGTCAGATGACCTACTGCCTTAAATTAAAGCTGAACTTTTTCTTCTTTTACTTGGAATATTATGCAACATACTTTATAAAGTATATCGTGTACTGCATGGGAACTTCCTTATAGAAAAATAAATCATCCTTCGAGGAAGTTAAACCACCTTTTTAAATTAGAGATCCTTACAAAGAAGTTTACTTTTTACGGGCGAAAATACGGTGTGTACTGTGTAAATACTAACTAAATTCCAGCTTTCAAGGAAGAATCAAGTTTGTCTCCTTATTTTGAAATTCCATTTATCTTTTATTATTATTATTATTATTGTCAATTATCCCATGTATGCTTTGGCTGCACTATGCGTCAAATTTTTAGTTTTAGGTGCAATCAGGGTTTGCAGCGAAAAGGAAAAATCGTTTCGCTAAAATTTCGCATTTTTTCGCATTTCTTAAAAATGCAAAAATTTTGCCAAAAAAAATCGGTATTAAAGAAATCCAATTTTTTGCGAAAATTGATCAACAAAGAAAAAATACAGGTTCAACTATGGTTTTCGCTTAATTTTTTTCGCAAAATGCAAAACTTTCGCGAAGTTTTGTTTCATTTTCGCATTTTTTGCATTATTTATTTTCGCGTATCGTTTCGTTCGCTGAAAACCCTAGGTGCAATGTATATCGCACATATATAAATAATTCACGACAACCTGTAACTCACAAATAGTCTTTTGTATTCAGAGGAAAGTTTTCTCTAAATCAATAGAATTCTGAGACACTTGATGTCAAGTTTCAAGGTCGGGTCTATTTTGCTACAACTTGTTGTAAAGTTTAATGATCTAACGTATTTTTCTGCAACACTTAAAGTTTAACATTTTCATGTCTTTGGTGTGTCATTTAAACTAAAACTTTTTTTGTAATATATAACTTACCGAAACGTTTCTAAATTAAAAATACAATGTCTGCAGGGATTTAAAAATTCTGTTCAAAATTTTGATAAAAATGTTCTTACGTAATTTCGGTATTTGATATTACTAATAAAATGTTACAATTTCATTTTATGTTTTTTGGGCCACAAGTCTGCCTTTGGTTTGTTGGGACATACTGTTGGCATATATATATGATGTCTGGGCTGGTAGTTTGAACCCACTGGACATAATTATATTAATCTCAGAGCATCTCTCTCTCTCTCTCTCTGTGTATGTTTCTCGCTCGGAGATATGATTCCCATAATTCAGAAATCCCGCTCCGTAAAATAAGAGCACTCTACAATGTCTACATTAATAATTCGGAGTGAATTATTCTCTGTGTGATACGGCTCAGTTTTAATAATTGAATTTTCCATTATGACTTTACACTAGGCATTGATTGTATACCATGAGTGCCAATGCCATTTGTGATAATTAAGCATTGTAAACCATTAGTGCCAATTCCATTTGTGATTATTACACTGAGCATTGTAAAACATGAGTGCCAATGTCATTTGTGATAATTATACTCTGCATTGTATACCATGAGTGCTCATGAGTGCCAATGCCATTTGTGATAATTAAGCATTGTAAACCATTAGTGCCAATTCCATTTGTGATTATTACACTGAGCATTGTAAAACATGAGTGCCTATGTCATTTGTGATAATTATACTCTGCATTGTATACCATGAGTGCCAAGCCAATGTCATTTGTGATAGTTACACTATGTATTGTATACCATGAGTACCAATGCCATTTGTGATTATTACACTAAGCATTGTAAACCATGAGTGCCAATGCCATTTGTGATAACTACACTAAGCATTGTAAACCATGAGTGCCAATGCCATTTGTGATAACTACACTAAGCATTGTATACCATGAGTGCCAATGCCATTTGTGATAACTACACTAAGCATTGTATACCATAAGTGCCAATGCCACTTATTATAGTTACGCTAAGCATTGTATACCATAAGTGCCAATGCCATTCGTAATAATTGCACTAAGCATTGTATACCATAAAATCCTATGGTATTTTGGGAAAATTACACTAAGAATTGTTTGTATACCATGAGTACCAATGTCATTTGTAATAATTACAATAAACATTGCATACCATGAGTGCCAATGCCATTTGTTTTAGTTACACTAAGCATTGTTTACCATGAGTGCCAATGCCATTTGTGATAATTACAATAAACATTGTATAGTGTATACATACCATGAGTACTAATGCTCTTTGTGATTAAGCATTGTATACCATAAGTGCCAATGCTTTTTGAGATAATTACACTAAATTTCGCAAAATAATGCGTAAATTTCGCAAACAAAATCGGAAAAAAAAGTTTTTTCGAAAATTCATCAAAAAGACTAAATACAACTTAAATTTTCGCAAAATTTTGCTTCGTTTTCGTATTTTTTGCTTCATTCATTTTCGTGAAAAAATGCGAAATATTTGCGAAAAACTTTGCTAGATGCGAACGAAAATTTTTGCGGAACGTTTCGCTGCAAACCCGTAGGCCTACGTGCAATTTATGTCACACAAATATAAAAAATTCAAGACAACCGGCTACTAACAAATAGTCTTTTGTACTCAGAGGAAAGTTTTCTAATCAATGAAATTCTGAGACACTTGATGTCAAGTTTTAAGGTCGGGTCTATTTTGCTACAATTTTCGCGATAAAGAAAATGCAAAAATTTCGGGAAAAAATAATGTGTAAAANTTTCGCGATATAGAAAATGCAAAAATTTCGGGAAAAAATAATGTGTTTAAAATTTTGCGAAAAAATAATGCGAAAATTTCGCAAAAAAAATAATGGTACAATTTTGCGAAAAAAAACAATGCGAAAATTACGCGGAAAAAAGGGAAATTATGCAAAAATGAAAGTTTCGCGAAAAAATGCAGAATTTTGAAAAACAAATGCAAAACTTTAGCGAAAAAGTTGCAAAAATTCATAAAAATTTTGAGAATACAAGACTCATTTTGAAAGAGGGATTTATCCGCGAGCCAAATTTATGGATTAACACAAAATATAAATATATCTTTAAGAACGACTAGGCGACATCAGACAATTCGCGAAATTTTCGCATTTGGCAAACATATTTTCGAATTTTACATTTTCCCAAAAATATTTTCGCGAAATTTTCGCATATCGCAATTTTGCGAAAACAATTTTTGCTATAATTACATTTTCCATATTCATTGCATTAAACATGTTTGTCACAATTGCATTCGTCATAATATTATTTGCCATAATTACACTTGAACTACATTTGCCATACCTACTTTTGCATTATTAATGTAATTTTGGCAAAGTTACATTTGCCAAAATAACATGTTTCATGACCAAATTTGCCTTGATTACAGTTGTTGCTATAAGCTCATGTTTGCTTTAATTACATTTATCATTAATACATGTTTCTATAAATACACTTGCCATAATAACATTTGCCATAGTTACAATTGCTATATTTATATTTGCCTGATTCACATTTGACATATACTAACAATTGCTAGAATTATATTTTCCCTACTTAAATTTGACATGACAACACTACATTTGACATTATTATTTTTTAACGTTAAAGGGAGTGCTCGCGAAAAATGAAAGGGGGTATAGGGTTAATGCGATAAAAAAGCGCTTTTGGTCGCTACTAATCTTACCTCTATCTGTTGCGTCTATAAGGAGAAAATTGTTAAAAACGACTCATACCGAATAACGTAGTGTCCATACAAATTCAGAAAGGTGCAACATACGACCTAGACCGTAAATAAATCTATTTAATTTCAAACAAATCATTCAGATATTACAACCTATAGTCATCGATTATGTATGTAAAAATGCCCTACGATCCATAAAAGTCTTTCAGACCCGTATTAATCCAGGTACAACTCAATCAGGAACTCACGGTTCCAGGAATACTTAAAGCTGCAGGGAACATTTTTTTTAACAATTATTAAACTAAGACTAAAAAAATTCTGAATTTTGTGTTAAAGGGAGTGTTCGCAAAAAATGAAAGGGGGTATAGGCTTAATGCGATAAAAAAGCGCTTTTGATCGCTACTAATCTTACTTCTATCTGTTGCGTCTATAAGGAGAAA